>NC_083623.1:500000-515000 GCF_963584025.1 Labrus mixtus
AGACAGAGGAGGAGGAGGAGGAGATAGGGAGGTCTGTTACTCTGTTAGAGACAGAGGAGGAGGAGGAGAGAGGGAGGTCTGTTACTCTGTTAGAGACAGAGGAGGAGGAGGAGATAGGGAGGTCTGTTACTCTGTTAGAGACAGAGGAGGAGGAGGAGAGAGGGAGGTCTGTTACTCTGTTAGAGACAGAGGAGGAGGAGAGAGGGAGGTCTGTTACTCTGTTAGAGACAGAGGAGGAGGAGAGAGGGAGGTCTGTTACTCTGTTAGAGACAGAGGAGGAGGAGAGAGGGAGGTCTGTTACTCTGTTAGAGACAGAGGAGGAGGAGGAGAGAGGACGAGCTGTTACTCTGTTAGAGACAGAGGAGGAGGAGAGAGGGAGGTCTGTTACTCTGTTAGAGACAGAGGAGGAGGAGGAGAGAGGACGAGCTGTTACTCTGTTAGAGACAGAGGAGGAGGAGAGAGGGAGGTCTGTTACTCTGTTAGAGACAGAGGAGGAGGAGGAGAGAGGGAGGTCTGTTACTCTGTTAGAGACAGAGGAGGAGGAGGAGAGAGGGAGGTCTGTTACTCTGTTAGAGACAGAGGAGGAGGAGAGAGGGAGGTCTGTTACTCTGTTAGAGACAGAGGAGGAGGAGAGAGGGAGGTCTGTTACTCTGTTAGAGACAGAGGAGGAGGAGGAGAGAGGGAGGTCTGTTACTCTGTTAGAGACAGAGGAGGAGGAGAGAGGGAGGTCTGTTACTCTGTTAGAGACAGAGGAGGAGGAGAGAGGGAGGTCTGTTACTCTGTTAGAGACAGAGGAGGAGGAGAGAGGGAGGTCTGTTACTCTGTTAGAGACAGAGGAGGAGGAGAGAGGGAGGTCTGTTACTCTGTTAGAGACAGAGGAGGAGGAGGAGAGAGGGAGGTCTGTTACTCTGTTAGAGACAGAGGAGGAGGAGGAGAGAGGGAGGTCTGTTACTCTGTTAGAGACAGAGGAGGAGGAGGAGAGAGGACGAGCTGTTACTCTGTTAGAGACAGAGGAGGAGGAGGAGAGAGGGAGGTCTGTTACTCTGTTAGAGACAGAGGAGGAGGAGGAGAGAGGGAGGTCTGTTACTCTGTTAGAGACAGAGGAGGAGGAGGAGAGAGGACGAGCTGTTACTCTGTTAGAGACAGAGGAGGAGGAGAGAGGGAGGTCTGTTACTCTGTTAGAGACAGAGGAGGAGGAGGAGAGAGGGAGGTCTGTTACTCTGTTAGAGACAGAGGAGGAGGAGGAGAGAAGGAGGTCTGTTACTCTGTTAGAGACAGAGGAGGAGAGAGGGAGGTCTGTTACTCTGTTAGAGACAGAGGAGGAGGAGGAGAGAGGACGAGCTGTTACTCTGTTAGAGACAGAGGAGGAGGAGGAGAGAGGACAAGCTGTTACTCTGTTAGAGACAGAGGAGGAGGAGGAGAGAGGGAGGTCTGTTACTCTGTTAGAGACAGAGGAGGAGGAGGAGAGAGGACGAGCTGTTACTCTGTTAGAGACAGAGGAGGAGGAGGAGATAGGGAGGTCTGTTACTCTGTTAGAGACAGAGGAGGAGGAGGAGGAGAGAGGGACAGTTGTTTTACTGCCATTGTGACGGACAGAGAAACCTTCATCACAGCTCAGACTCCAGGACTGATCATTCCATCCAAACAAACAGTCATCACTGTTTCTTTTCCTTGTGATTTCTCTGTAAGTCACTGATATGTCAACATCTCCTCTCCACTCAACCTCCCAGTAACAGCGACCAGTCAGACCATTTCTACACAGCAGCTGAGGCCCATATTCAAATCTGTCTGGATGATCAGGGTAAGACTGATCCTCTGTCACACGTGTCACCTTCCTGTTGTTGTCAGACAATTTGAGCTCCTTGTGTGCTGTGTTTGGATCCGGTGTGAGTTCACAGCAATCTGACGGAGAGAAAAAGACACAAAACAGCAGTTTATCATCAGACACACCTGAAGGCTTCATTCTTTGTCACCTGACAGTCAGCTGTTTGGTCATCATGAGTCAAACTGATTCCACACTTACACTTCTTCACACCAGGTTTTAACCTCTGCTCTCCACCATGGTCCACCCTGGAGGAAGAAACACAGTCACAGTGATTGTCTGTCCAACATGAGTCCTAACTGCTGTTCAACATGAAGCAGTGTTCTGTGACAGAGAAACAGGCTCAAACACATCTGTGTGCACCATCCTCCTCTTTCTGTCACTTTATCTGAGAGAAAAAGACCTGAAGAAGACAGGAGAGGAGCAGATGTTCTTCACACATGTGGATCAATGTTTACAGACCACTGAAACAACAACAGAACAATGGACCATGAGGGTATGTGACAGTACAGAAACACATGAGGAGCCAGGTGTGTGAGAGAGACTCAGGTAAAAGTAGACATGGCATGCTCTAAAATGAGACAAGTAGACAAAGGACAATGGACCAGAGAACCAGTATGCCTCATATGTTCTGAGACTGTGGGGATTATTAAAAGCAGCAATGTTACAATCATGTCGAGTGAAATCCAAACTGAGGACTCAGAGAATAAAAGAATGAAGAGCCCAGTACCATCGATCCACCAGAATTGTGTGGTCTAACCTATCAAAGGCGGCACTCAGGTGAAGTAGAACTAAAACAGAGGGCATGTTTTTTTCCATGTTAGACCTGAGGTCGTTCACAATTTTGACTAGCGCCGTCTCTCTGCTGTGATTTTTCTTAAAACTAAATTGAAACAATTCACACATGATGCTGGACTTCATAAAATCATTTAACTGATTAAAAACAAATTTCTATAAAATTTCACTTAAAAATGGCAGGTTGGATATTGGTCTGAAGTTATCTGGTATAGATGCATCCAAATTGTTTCCCTTCAGAAGAGGTTTAACTATGGCAGTTTTAAAAGCAGTGTGGAAAACACCCATCTGAAGAGAATAGTTCATAATGTTAAGAAGGTTGGAATTACAAAAGGCATAAACGTTTTTTAAAAATGATGTTGGGATGGGATCTAAAAGGCAGGTTGCCGGTCTAAGTTGAGAAATAATATGCCAAGCATTTCCTCATCAACCAGGACAAATTTCTCTAGTGTTTCCTCATTTAAAAACAAGGATTCTTGAGTGTTAAAGTTTGCAGGCTGATAGTGGGACAGATTTGATCTAATGAAATCTATTTTACGTATGAAGTGGACTGCAAGATCTTCATATGATAAGTCTGTAGACAGAGTGGAAGGTTGGTTAAAAACAGGGTTGACTAAACGGTCAATGGTTGAGAAGAGGATTTTTGGAT
The DNA here is from genome assembly GCF_963584025.1 of Labrus mixtus. Taxonomy (NCBI): domain Eukaryota; kingdom Metazoa; phylum Chordata; class Actinopteri; order Labriformes; family Labridae; genus Labrus; species Labrus mixtus. The sequence goes on from NC_083623.1 coordinate 503,267, forward strand.
TGTTGTGATTATCATTAACTGTTGTAGCGGTAACGCTTGGAAGAATGGACCACATGCGGAATGTGTGCTGACAGCATACGACTACCCCCTCTGTTGGGCAAAACACTGGGGATAAGAACTACAAAATAAAACAGGAAACACTAAAGACTAAACTAGGAAACCTTAAGATAAAGAAACAGGAAGAAGAAGGAAGAATGAGTCCAACTTAAACAAGGAAATCTGAACTCTGAAAATCTAAACTCTGAAAATATTCAAAATACAAAACTAAACAAGACCAAATCATGACGCACTACATCCGTTTAATCACAGCTTCATGAATCTGACTTTTCTTAAGATCGTCCTGAGAACACACTCAGGAGAACAAATGAGGAAGATGTTGGTGAATGAGGTCAAAGTTCACATGATTTTAACACTGAGAACAACCTGTGGGAGAAAATACTTACTTTGGATTTTCAAACTCGTGTCCATCTTTGAAGTCATCAAATCGCTCAATAGAGTTTTGACTTTTCAGGGACCCCAAGCTGGGAGCAGGTCCAGGTCCGGGTCTAGGTCTAGGTACAGGTCTAGGTCTAGGTCTTTCCTGCTTCTCTTGTCTTCAACACAAAGAGAGAGAGAGAGAGAGAGAGAGAGAGAGAGAAAGAGGGAGCTTTGAGTGTGAATAATGAAGGTGGAGTGATCAGTGATTGCTTATAAATCGATCTATAGACCGGTCACTCTTGAAGGACACACAGCTGAGAGCAGGTCCAGGTTCGGGTCTGTACAGAGATCGGTGGTTTGGACTACTGAGCCTCATTCACCAACTGTTGTTGAAATACATTTATGTTTTTAATGTTTTTAGGACGATTCTGACATTCACCAAAGTTGGGGAAGTACTATGGGAGGTAGAGCCTTCAGTTATCAGGCCTGCTCTTGGTACCTACAGTCTCTAAATGTACTATGGGAGGTAGAGCCTTCAGTTATCAGGCCTGCTCGTGGTACCTACGGTCTCTAAATGTACTATGGGAGGTAGAGCCTTCAGTTATCAGGCCTGCTCGTGGTACCTACAGTCTCTAAATGTACTATGGGAGGTAGAGCCTTCAGTTATCAGACCTGCTCGTGGTACCTGCAGTCTCTAAATGTACTATGGGAGGTAAAGCCTTCAGTTATCAGGCTTGCTCGTGGTACCTGCAGTCTCTAAATGTACTATGGGAGGTAGAGCCTTCAGTTATCAGGCCTGCTCGTGGTACCTACGGTCTCTAAATGTACTATGGGAGGTAGAGCCTTCAGTTATCAGGCCTGCTCGTGGTACCTACGGTCTCTAAATGTACTATGGGAGGTAGAGCCTTCAGTTATCAGGCCTGCTCGTGGTACCTACGGTCTCTAAATGTACTATGGGAGGTAGAGCCTTCAGTTATCAGGCTTGCTAGTGGTACCTACGGTCTCTAAATGTACTATGGGAGGTAGAGCCTTCAGTTATCAGGCTTGCTAGTGGTACCTACGGTCTCTAAATGTACTATGGGAGGTAGAGCCTTCAGTTATCAGGTTTGCTCGTGGTACCTACGGTCTCTAAATGTACTATGGGAGATAGAGCCTTCAGTTATCAGGCTTGCTAGTGGTACCTACAGTCTCTAAATGTACTATGGGAGGTAGAGCCTTCAGTTATCAGGCCTGCTCGTGGTACCTGCAGTCTCTAAATGTACTATGGGAGGTAGAGCCTTCAGTTATCAGGCCTGCTCGTGGTACCTACGGTCTCTAAATGTACTATGGGAGGTAGAGCCTTCAGTTATCAGGCCTGCTCGTGGTACCTACGGTCTCTAAATGTACTATGGGAGGTAGAGCCTTCAGTTATCAGGCTTGCTAGTGGTACCTACGGTCTCTAAATGTACTATGGGAGGTAGAGCCTTCAGTTATCAGGCTTGCTAGTGGTACCTACGGTCTCTAAATGTACTATGGGAGGTAGAGCCTTCAGTTATCAGGTTTGCTCGTGGTACCTACGGTCTCTAAATGTACTATGGGAGATAGAGCCTTCAGTTATCAGGCTTGCTAGTGGTACCTACAGTCTCTAAATGTACTATGGGAGGTAGAGCCTTCAGTTATCAGGCCTGTTCGTGGTACCTGCAGTCTCTAAATGTACTATGGGAGGTAGAGCCTTCAGTTATCAGGCCTGCTCGTGGTACCTACGGTCTCTAAATGTACTATGGGAGGTAGAGCCTTCAGTTATCAGGCCTGCTCGTGGTACCTACAGTCTCTAAATGTAATATGGGAGGTGGAGCTTTCAATTAACAGAGAAAATACTTACTTTGGATTTTCAAACTCGTGTCCATCTTTGAAGTCATCAAATCGCTCAATAGACTTCTGACTTTTCAGGGACCCCAAGCTGGGAGCAGGTCCAGGTCCAGGTCTAGGTCTAGGTATAGGTCTAGGTACAAGTCTAGGTCTAGGTCTTTCCTGCTTCTCTTGTCTTCAACACAAAGAGAGAGAGAGAGAGAGAGAGAGAAAGAGGGAGCTTTGAGTGTGAATAATGAAGGTGGAGTGATCAGTGATTGCTTATAAATCGATCTATAGACCGGTCACTCTTGAAGGACACACAGCTGAGAGCAGGTCCAGGTTCGGATCTGTACAAAGATCGGTGGTTTGGACTACTGAGCCTCATTCACCAACTGTTGTTGAAATACATTTATGTTTTTAATGTTTTTAGGACGATTCTGACATTCACCAAAGTTGGGGAAGTACTATGGGAGGTAGAGCCTTCAGTTATCAGGCCTGCTCGTGGTACCTACAGTCTCTAAATGTACTATGGGAGGTAGAGCCTTCAGTTATCAGGCCTGCTCGTGGTACCTACGGTCTCTAAATGTACTATGGGAGGTAGAGCCTTCAGTTATCAGGCCTGCTCTTGGTACCTACGGTCTCTAAATGTACTATGGGAGGTAGAGCCTTCAGTTATCAGGCCTGCTCGTGGTACCAACATTCTCTAAATGTACTATGGGAGGTAGAGCCTTCAGTTATCAGGCCTGCTCGTGGTACCAACATTCTCTAAATGTACTATGGGAGGTAGAGCCTTCAGTTATCAGGCCTGCTCGTGGTCCCTACAGTCTCTAAATGTACTATGGGAGGTAGAGCCTTCAGTTATCAGGCTTGCTAGTGGTACCTACGGTCTCTAAATGTACTATGGGAGGTAGAGCCTTCAGTTATCAGGTCTGCTCGTGGTACCTACGGTCTCTAAATGTACTATGGGAGGTAGAGCCTTCAGTTATCAGGCCTGCTCGTGGTACCTACGGTCTCTAAATGTACTATGGGAGGTAGAGCCTTCAGTTATCAGGCCTGCTCGTGGTACCTACAGTCTCTAAATGTACTATGGGAGGTAGAGCCTTCAGTTATCAGGCCTGCTCGTGGTACCTGCAGTCTCTAAATGTACTATGGGAGGTAGAGCCTTCAGTTATCAGGCCTGCTCGTGGTACCTAAAGTCTCTAAATGTACTATGGGAGGTAGAGCCTTCAGTTATCAGGCCTGCTTGTGGTACCTACAGTCTCTAAATGTAATATGGGAGGTGGAGCTTTCAATTAACAGAGAAAATACTTACTTTGGATTTTCAAACTCGTGTCCATCTTTGAAGTCATCAAATCGCTCAATAGACTTCTGACTTTTCAGGGACCCCAAGCTGGGAGCAGGTCCAGGTCCAGGTCTAGGTCTAGGTATAGGTCTAGGTACAAGTCTAGGTCTAGGTCTTTCCTGCTTCTCTTGTCTTCAACACAAAGAGAGAGAGAGAGAGAGAGAGAGAAAGAGGGAGCTTTGAGTGTGAATAATGAAGGTGGAGTGATCAGTGATTGCTTATAAATCGATCTATAGACCGGTCACTCTTGAAGGACACACAGCTGAGAGCAGGTCCAGGTTCGGGTCTGTACAAAGATCGGTGGTTTGGACTACTGAGCCTCATTCACCAACTGTTGTTGAAATACATTTATGTTTTTAATGTTTTTAGGACGATTCTGACATTCACCAAAGTTGGGGAAGTACTATGGGAGGTAGAGCCTTCAGTTATCAGGCCTGCTCGTGGTACCTACAGTCTCTAAATGTACTATGGGAGGTAGAGCCTTCAGTTATCAGGCCTGCTCGTGGTACCTACGGTCTCTAAATGTACTATGGGAGGTAGAGCCTTCAGTTATCAGGCCTGCTCTTGGTACCTACGGTCTCTAAATGTACTATGGGAGGTAGAGCCTTCAGTTATCAGGCCTGCTCGTGGTACCAACATTCTCTAAATGTACTATGGGAGGTAGAGCCTTCAGTTATCAGGCCTGCTCGTGGTACCAACATTCTCTAAATGTACTATGGGAGGTAGAGCCTTCAGTTATCAGGCCTGCTCGTGGTCCCTACAGTCTCTAAATGTACTATGGGAGGTAGAGCCTTCAGTTATCAGGCTTGCTAGTGGTACCTACGGTCTCTAAATGTACTATGGGGGGTAAAGCCTTCAGTTATCAGGTCTGCTCGTGGTACCTACGGTCTCTAAATGTACTATGGGAGGTAGAGCCTTCAGTTATCAGGCCTGCTCGTGGTACCTACGGTCTCTAAATGTACTATGGGAGGTAGAGCCTTCAGTTATCAGGCCTGCTCGTGGTACCTACAGTCTCTAAATGTACTATGGGAGGTAGAGCCTTCAGTTATCAGGCCTGCTCGTGGTACCTGCAGTCTCTAAATGTACTATGGGAGGTAGAGCCTTCAGTTATCAGGCCTGCTCGTGGTACCTAAAGTCTCTAAATGTACTATGGGAGGTAGAGCCTTCAGTTATCAGGCCTGCTTGTGGTACCTACAGTCTCTAAATGTAATATGGGAGGTGGAGCTTTCAATTAATAGAGAAAATACTTACTTTGGATTTTCAAACTCGTGTCCATCTTTGAAGTCATCAAATCGCTCAATAGACTTCTGACTTTTCAGGGACCCCAAGCTGGGAGCAGGTCCAGGTCCAGGTCTAGATCTAGGTCTAGGTACAAGTCTAAGTCTAGGTCTTTCCTGCTTCTCTTGTCTTCAACACAAAGAGAGAGAGAGAGAGAGAGAGAGAAAGAGGGAGCTTTGAGTGTGAATAATGAAGGTGGAGTGATCAGTGATTGCTTATAAATCGATCTATAGACCGGTCACTCTTGAAGGACACACAGCTGAGAGCAGGTCCAGGTTCGGGTCTGTACAAAGATCGGTGGTTTGGACTACTGAGCCTCATTCACCAACCGTTGTAGAAATACATTTATGTTTTTAATGTTTTTAGGACGATTCTGACATTCACCAAAGTTGGGGAAGTACTATGGGAGGTAGAGCCTTCAGTTATCAGGCCTGCTCGTGGTACCTACAGTCTCTAAATGTACTATGGGAGGTAGAGCCTTCAGTTATCAGGCCTGCTCGTGGTACCTACGGTCTCTAAATGTACTATGGGAGGTAGAGCCTTCAGTTATCAGGCCTGCTCTTGGTACCTACATTCTCTAAATGTACTATGGGAGGTAGAGCCTTCAGTTATCAGGCCTGCTCGTGGTACCAACATTCTCTAAATGTACTATGGGAGGTAGAGCCTTCAGTTATCAGGCCTGCTCGTGGTACCAACATTCTCTAAATGTACTATGGGAGGTAGAGCCTTCAGTTATCAGGCCTGCTCGTGGTCCCTACAGTCTCTAAATGTACTATGGGAGGTAGAGCCTTCAGTTATCAGGCTTGCTCGTGGTACCTACGGTCTCTAAATGTACTATGGGAGGTAGAGCCTTCAGTTATCAGACCTGCTCGTGGTACCTACAGTCTCTAAATGTACTATGGGAGGTAGAGCCTTCAGTTATCAGGCTTGCTAGTGGTACCTACGGTCTCTAAATGTACTATGGGAGGTAGAGCCTTCAGTTATCAGGCTTGCTAGTGGTACCTACGGTCTCTAAATGTACTAAGGGAGGTAGAGCCTTCAGTTATCAGGTCTGCTCGTGGTACCTACGGTCTCTAAATGTACTATGGGAGGTAGAGCCTTCAGTTATCAGGCCTGCTCGTGGTACCTACGGTCTCTAAATGTACTATGGGAGGTAGAGCCTTCAGTTATCAGGCCTGCTCGTGGTACCTACGGTCTCTAAATGTACTATGGGAGGTAGAGCCTTCAGTTATCAGGCCTGCTCGTGGTACCTACGGTCTCTAAATGTACTATGGGAGGTAGAGCCTTCAGTTATCAGGCTTGCTAGTGGTACCTACGGTCTCTAAATGTACTATGGGAGGTAGAGCCTTCAGTTATCAGGCTTGCTAGTGGTACCTACGGTCTCTAAATGTACTATGGGAGGTAGAGCCTTCAGTTATCAGGTCTGCTCGTTGTACCTGCAGTCTCTAAATGTACTATGGGAGGTAGAGCCTTCAGTTATTAGACTTTCTCGTGGTACCTACAGTCTCTAAATGTACTATGGGAGGTAGAGCCTTCAGTTATCAGGCTTGCTAGTAGTACCTACAGTCTCTAAATGTACTATGGGAGGTAGAGCCTTCAGTTATCAGGCCTGCTCGTGGTACCTGCAGTCTCTAAATGTACTATGGGAGGTAGAGCCTTCAGTTATCAGGTCTGCTCGTTGTACCTGCAGTCTCTAAATGTACTATGGGAGGTAGAGCCTTCAGTTATCAGGTCTGCTCGTTGTACCTACGGTCTCTAAATGTACTATGGGAGGTAGAGCCTTCAGTTATTAGACTTTCTCGTGGTACCTACAGTCTCTAAATGTACTATGGGAGGTAGAGCCTTCAGTTATCAGGCTTGCTAGTGGTACCTACAGTCTCTAAATGTACTATGGGAGGTAGAGCCTTCAGTTATCAGGCCTGCTCGTTGTACCTGCAGTCTCTAAATGTACTATGGGAGGTGGAGCCTTCAATTAACAGAGAAAATACTTACTTTGGATTTTCAAACTCGTGTCCATCTTTGAAGTCATCAAATCGTTCAATAGACTTTTCACTTTTCAGGGATCCCAAGCTGGGAGCAGGTCCAGGTCCAGGTCTAGGTCTAGATACAGGTCTAGGCCCTCGTCTTCGAGAGAGAGAGAGAGAGCATTATGTGTGTGAATAATGAAGGTGGAGTGATCAGTGAGTGCTGATACATCAATCTATAGACCGGTCCCTCTTGAAGGACACACAGCTGGGAGCAGGTCCAGGTTCAGGTCTGGAAAAGATTGATTGTTTGGACTCCGGTTAGTCCATAATGTGAGACAAACTATCTACATTCTTACACCTCATCAGAAAAGCGCTGTCGATCTTTGAAGTCTATAGTTCCACCAGGATCAGGTTCAGGTTCAGGTTTAGGTTCAGGATCAGGATCAGGTTCAGGATCAGGTTCAGTTTCAGGATCAGGATCAGGTTCAGGATCAGGTTCAGGTTCAGGATCAAGTTCAGGTCCAGGTCTTAGTGGCTGCTCTGGGCTTCAACACATTCAGAGCTTTGAGTGTTAATAATGAAGGTGAACGAGTAACAATGTTTTTCAGTTTTATAAAACACGTCATTGAAAAGTTTGTTAACAATGTTTAAAACGTAAATGACATCCTTACATTTTATTGGCATGCTGTTGTCCATCTTTGAAATCATGAGATTCAAACTTCAAAACTAGGTTCTTTACAGACGAGCTCGATCTAGATCTAGGTCCAGGTCCAGGTCTGTTCTGCTGCTCTGGTCTACAACACAGAGAGAGAGAGTGAGAGAGAGCTTTGAGTAAATAATGAAGGTGGAGAGATCAGTGAGTTCTGAGCTCCGACATGGAGTAGAGTCTTTGACAGTTAGAGATCCTCACCTGGTCTGGTCTTCATGTTCCCCACACAGAGTGGATTTAGAGGGAGGGGCTCCCTCGTCTCTGTCCTCAGACTGATTCATAGCAGAGCCCCCACCTTCACACAAACACAACAACATGATTATTCATTACATCAAGATTTACATCACAGGGACACATCAGTTCTCTGTCCTCTCAGTAACATGACTCAAAGATCCAGGACTGACAGAAACCCCGTTGGAGCCCCAAAGAGGATCTGATGAGCCCAACGTGTGGAATAAAAACCTGACACAGCTACGGTCTCAGTTTCTGTTTCTGCCCCTGATAGCGGGGGAGGGACCATACACAAACACTCAGTCCACCTCATCCTGGTCTGGATCTGGTCCATCCAGACAGGATTTGGGGACAGTTGAGACCTGGACCGTGCTGAAGGGTCTTCAGTGACACCGAGTCAGTTTTGGAAGATATTTGAACTCTGAACTTTTCATCCACTCTCTTCACTTCAGTGTGTCAACAGTTAAAAAATACTATAAATAAAAACTATAAACTGGCTGTCAGACCAGTACAGACTGTCAGACCAGTTCAGACTCTCAGACCGGATCAGAATCTCAGACCGGCTCAGACTCGCCCTGCCTTGTTTCCTGGTGGTGCGACTCAGACTTTAATCAAACTGCTGCTGGTTCTACTCCACAAACACAAACTATAGAGCCCCTCAATCTTTTTAAAACACGGTTCTGTAACTCAGAGAGAAATCCTTCAACATGTTTCAAACAGCCAATCAGCATCCAGAATCATCTCTACAGTTAACCACTGATGGAGTACAACGTGCGCTCAGTGACCCTGATCATCAAACATGTGGAGACTCTGGAAGGATTCTCACCTGTTGAAGTGAGTTCAGGTCAGCTCACAGACACCTTCATGTGAGCAGTTGCTCGATCGTCCCTCCTCAGTCCCGGTGTGTGTGTGTTTGATCTGAGGACGCCGTCACATCCTCATAACTTCAGAGTGACGTCAGAACCAGTCTAACCTGTGGTGGAGACACAGTCAGAGAACATGCTGATCACATGATGTAGTTCTGCTGTCACACCACTAGATGGTGCTGAGTAACCTTCTAATGAATCAAACCGCACTGAGATTGATCTCCAATCAGCTCTCTGTATCACTCCGGCTGAGTCTCCATTTCCTCACTAAAGCCCCTGACCCCTTAAGGACTTAACTGGGGTCACCTGGAAAGCGATGAACTGCCCGAGGCTGCAGAGTTCTGAATTAAGAAGTTTCTGGTTAATCCTGTTTGGGTCGAGCCGTAAAAAGAGATAAAAACAGGTACTTCTATGCTGTAGGTCGTCAGAGGACTAAGACGTTTATATATTTAAGCTTTAACACGTAGTGTTGTAGTACTGGGAAAATGTTTGTGTCCCCTAATGCGAGTATTTCAACATGGGGATTTCATTTTTATGTTTATTGTTTAATCACCAAAGAGCATTTATGGGTGTTTCTTCAACTAGGTGCACTTTTGGCCCTGTGAACTTCCAAAGCACACTTATCAAAGTCCCATAAGATTATCTAATTTGTCTAGTTTTAAGATACAAGAGTGGTTGAACTGCCATCAAAAACACAATTTGGTCGTTTTTGACATATTATCTGACCCTCAATGAACTAATGTCATTTCCACCACATCGAAACAAACGGCATTTTGTCTAAAAATTACATGACATATGACACCCCCAAATAAATATATTCAAGATTCAAGATTCAAGATTCAAGATTTTTATTTGTCACATGCTCATACAGATGTGCAGTGAAATGTAAAGACTGTTCTGCAAGACCATGTAATAAACACTCAAACAGTGTAAAGTGTCCAGGGTGTCAAAGTGCAGATTGTAATGTGTGGTGTGTGTGCATCATGTAGTCACAGTTCTGTTTTGTTTTTAACTGAGGAGAGTGGAGTTAACAGTCCGGACAGCCTGAGGAAAGAAGCTCTTCCTGAGTCTTTCTGTGTTCGCCTTGATGTGTCGAAGGCGCCTGCCACAGGGTAGCCACGTAAACAGTCCGTTACCTGGGTGGTGGGGATCACTCATGATCCTGTTTGCCCTGGCTGTGCTCCTCCTTGTGAAGATGTCCTGGAGGGTGGGGAGTGTTGTACCCATGGTACGCTCTGCTGACTTCAGCAGGGCTCTTCGGTCACGTACAGTGCTGTTCCCGTACCACTGGGTGATGTTTCCAGTCAGCACACTCTCCACCGCTCCGGAATAAAAAGTCTTCAGGACCTTCAGAGAGACTTTGAATTTCCTCAGCTGTCTGAGGTGATAGAGGCGCTGCCTCGCCCTCTTCACCTGACTGTCTATGTGGGTGGTCCATGTTAAATCCTCAGAGAGCTGCACCCCCAGGTACTGGAAGCTGCACACCCTGTCCACCAGCGTCCCATCAATTCTCAGTATATATATACAGTACAGACCAAAAGTTTGGACACACCTTCTCATTCAAAGAGTTTTCTTTATTTTCATGACTATGAAAATTGTAGATTCACACTGAAGGCATCAAAACTATGAATTAACACATGTGGAATTATATACTTAACAAAAAAGTGTGAAACAACTGAAAATATGTCTTATATTCTAGGTTCTTCAAAGTAGCCACCTTTTGCTTTGATTACTGCTTTGCACACTCTTGGCATTCTCTTGATGAGCTTCAAGAGGTAGTCACCTGAAATGGTCTTCCAACAGTCTTGAAGGAGTTCCCAGAGATGCTTAGCACTTGTTGGCCCTTTTGCCTTCACTCTGCGGTCCAGCTCACCCCAAACCATCTCGATTGGGTTCAGGTCCGGTGACTGTGGAGGCCAGGTCATCTGGCGCAGCACCCCATCACTCTCCTTCTTGGTCAAATAGCCCTTACACAGCCTGGAGGTGTGTTTGGGGTCATTGTCCTGTTGAAAAATAAATGATGGTCCAACTAAACGCAAACCGGATGGAATAGCATGCCGCTGCAAGATGCTGTGGTAGCCATGCTGGTTCAGTATGCCTTCAATTTTGAATAAATCCCCAACAGTGTCACCAGCAAAGCACCCCCAAACCATCACACCTCCTCCTCCATGCTTCACGGTGGGAACCAGGCATGTAGAGTCCATCCGTTCACCTTTTCTGCGTCGCACAAAGACACGGTGGTTGGAACCAAAGATCTCAAATTTGGACTCATCAGACCAAAGCACAGATTTCCACTGGTCTAATGTCCATTCCTTGTGTTCTTTAGCCCAAACAAGTCTCTTCTGCTTGTTGCCTGTCCTTAGCAGTGGTTTCCTAGCAGCTATTCTACCATGAAGGCCTGATTCACACAGTCTCCTCTTAACAGTTGTTCTAGAGATGTGTCTGCTGCTAGAACTCTGTGTGGCATTGACCTGGTCTCTAATCTGAGCTGCTGTTAACCTGCGATTTCTGAGGCTGGTGACTCGGATGAACTTATCCTCCGCAGCAGAGGTGACTCTTGGTCTTCCTTTCCTGGGGCGGTCCTCATGTGAGCCAGTTTCTTTGTAGCGTTTGATGGTTTTTGCGACTGCACTTGGGGACACTTTCAAAGTTTCCCCAATTTTTCGGACTGACTGACCTTCATTTCTTAAAGTAATGATGGCCACTCGTTTTTCTTTACTTAGCTGCTTTTTTCTTGCCATAATACAAATTCTAACAGTCTATTCAGTGGGACTATCAGCTGTGTATCCACCTGACTTCTGCACAACACAACTGATGGTCCCAACCCCATTTATAAGGCAAGAAATCCCACTTATTGAACCTGACAGGGCACACCTGTGAAGTGAAAACCATTTCAGGTGACTACCTCTTGAAGCTCATCAAGAGAATGCAGAGTGTGTGCAAAGCAGTAATCAGAGCAAAAGGTGGCTACTTTGAAGAAACTAGAATATAAGGCGTATTTTCAGTTGTTTTACACTTTTTTGTTAAGTATATATTTCCACATGTGTTAATTCATAGTTTTGATGCCTTCAGTGTGAATCTACAATGTCAATAG
>NC_083623.1:552500-555000 GCF_963584025.1 Labrus mixtus
CGTGATGATGCGTTTCCTGTGTCTGATGATGTGTTTCCTGTGTCTAATGATGTGTTTCCTGTGTCTGATGATGCGTTTCCTGTGTCTGATGATGTGTTTCCTGTTTCTGATGATGCGTTTCCTGTGTCTGATGATGTGTTTCCTGTTTCTGATGATGTGTTTCCTGTGTCTGATGATGTGTTTCCTGTTTCTGATGATGCATTTCCTGTGTCTGATGATGTGTTTCCTGTGTCTGATGATGTGTTTCCTGTGTCTGATGATGCGTTTCCTGTGTCTGATGATGCGTGATGATGCGTTTCCTGTGTCTGATGATGTGTTTCCTGTGTCTAATGATGTGTTTCCTGTGTCTGATGATGCGTTTCCTGTGTCTGATGTGTTTCCTGTTTCTGATGATGTGTTTCCTGTGTCTGATGATGCGTGATTATGTGTTTCCTGTGTCTGATGATGTGTTTCCTGTGTCTGATGATGCGTTTCCTGTGTCTGATGATGCGTTTCCTGTGAGCAGGTGGGGCGGGCTGATATCTTGGTGGTGGGGGCGGGCCGAGCAGAGATGGTGAGAGGAGAGTGGGTGAAGGAGGGTGCTGTGGTCATCGACTGTGGAATCAACTACATACCAGGTACACACCTGATGATACACACCTGATAATACACACCTGATGATGCACACCTGATAATACACACCTGATAATACACACCTGATGATACACACCTGATGATACACACCTGATAATACACACCTGATGATACACACCTGATAATACACACCTGATGATGCACACCTGATAATACACACCTGATGATACACACCTGATGATACACACCTGATAATACACACCTGATGATACACACCTGATGATACACACCTGATCATACACACCTGATGATGCACACCTGATAATACACACCTGGTAATACACACCTGGTAATACACACCTGATGATACACACCTGATAATACACACCTGATGATACACACCTGATGATAGACACCTGATGATACACACCTGATGATACACACCTGATGATACACACCTGATGATACACACCTGATAATACACACCTGATGATACACACCTGATCATACACACCTGATGATACACACCTGATGATACACACCTGAAGATACACACCTGATAATACACACCTGATCATACACACCTGATCATACACACCTGATGATACACACCTGATGATACACACCTGATGATACACACCTGATAATACACACCTGATCATACACACCTGATAATACACACCTGATGATACACACCTGATGATACACACCTGATGATACACACCTGATAATACACACCTGATGATACACACCTGATGATACACACCTGATCATACACACCTGATGATACACACCTGATGATACACACCTGATAATACACACCTGATGATACACACCTGATGATACACACCTGATGATACACACCTGATAATACACACCTGATGATACACACCTGATGATACACACCTGATGATACACACCTGAGAATAATGTGTGACCTCAGACCTCTGATCTCTGACCTCTGTGTCGTCCTCTCTGTCAGACGAAACGAAGGCGAGCGGGAAACGGGTGGTGGGAGACGTCCACTACGCCTCAGCCAATCAGAGAGCAGGATTCATCACACCTGTCCCAGGGGGGGTGGGGCCAATGACGGTGGCGATGCTCATGGAGGTGATTTCATTCTTTATGAACGTTTATTAAAACTTTGAATAAGAAGAGAAGACGACCAACGAGCTGCAGACGTCAACATGTTTATCTTATTTTTAAAAGATGATATTTAACAGAATCTATGTGAGCAGCTGATTGGTCGATGGTCATCCAATGAGAACTCAGCGTGCTATCAGTTTTTCTAAAAGAGCTCGACAGTGACTGCCCACTCCACGCCGGGTTACATAATTAAATGTCCCCGTTCAAATCCTCTGTCGACATTTTATAAAATCTTTATATCAAGAGATTGAAGCCTGTAACCATGACAACCAGCTACCCCGATACTCGTGACTATAAAACATTTGATTCGGCGCCATAATGGCGTTAAAAAACATACAAAAACAGGCAAAGGTAAAGGACTGTGTATGTAGTTAAGGAACTACACATCCCATAATTCATTGCGGCTGATAAATATAATGTATTCATACCGCTCTGTGGCGTTCCTGTCAGTTGTTCACACTCCTCCTGCGTGTTGATGACATCAGCGCCTCAGTGCATCTGGAGACGAGAGCGCCGACTACACGGTCACCGTTTTATTTTAGACCTTTAATTCAACTTCCTTCCTGTCAGGAAGTCCAAGAAAAATGAATCTTTTATTTTATCAATAAAGTTTTGCAAGAGGTTCATTTCGGCCCTGAGTTACGCCTGCAGGCAAACTGTCTGTTAGCCAATCAGAGAGCCAGGATGTTTTTAGGTCTGTTACAGTGAGGACCGCACCCCCTCCTGTCTGACACCTTCAGGTGTTTTTATTTGAATAAATCAACAACATTCAGAACATTAA
>NC_083623.1:560000-565000 GCF_963584025.1 Labrus mixtus
AAACATAGATGTAGTCTCATTGACGTCTTCTAGTGTTGACGGTCGCAGACAAAGGTGGCGCTGAGATGGGCCGCACACCACCTCCTCCTGCCTGTCGACTAGGCCACGCCCCCAATTATGCAAATGTTTACATATATCTGAGGCTTCATGAATCAAAACAGAGTCGTACAACATGTTGACAGATGTCATGAAAAAAACATTTTGAGACGCGACCTCGTGGGTTCACTTGGGTCTGCCTCCAGTGGACACTTGAGGAACTGCAGGTCTGTTTTTCAACACTGGAGGTCGCTTATTGATCCAGCTGATGACTACTATGCGATTGTATTCATGTTTAAAGTGCTTCAGTCTTCACTGTCAGTCACTAAACTTAGTCTTGGTAGTTCCTCCAGTGTCCACTAGAGTCTGTCTCCTGCAGTGAGTCAGTCCTCATAGAGCCTCAAGTTAAAATGTCTAACTTTACAGCTGCAGTTCCTCCAGTGTCCACTAGAGTCTGTCTCCTGCAGTGAGTCAGTCCTCATAGAGCTCCATGTTAAAATGTCTAACTTCACAGCTGCAGTTCCTCCAGTGTCCACTAGAGTCTGTCTCCTGCAGTGAGTCAGTCCTCATAGAGCTCCATGTTAAAATGTCTAACTTTACAGCTGCAGTTCCTCCAGTGTCCACTAGAGTCTGTCTCATGCAGTGAGTCAGTCTCCATAGAGCTCCATGTTAAAATGTCTAACTTTACAGCTGCAGTTCCTCCAGTGTCCACTAGAGTCTGTCTCCTGCAGTGAGTCAGTCCCCATAGAGCTCTATGTTAAAATGTCTAACTTTACAGCTGCAGTTCCTCCAGTGTCCACTAGAGTCTGTCTCCTGCAGTGAGTCAGTCCCCATAGAGCCCCATGTTAAAATGTCCAACTTTACAGCTGCAGTTCCTCCAGTGTCCACTAGTGTCCCCATAGAGCTCTATGTGATTTTATGAAGCCATAGAGTCATACATACATAATGGGGGGCGTGGTCTAATGTATGGACTTCAGACACTTCACGACATGAGGAAGAGTACAGGGTGGTGGTGGGGTTAAAAACATAGGAGAGGAATGTTGTTGAAGTCAAGGTGAAGCCATGAAAATATCGTCTGGCTTCTCCAAACATGGCAGCTGCTGACTCGTACTGTGTGCAGTAAACTAATTATCAGACAAACACCAAAACATGAACTACCCCTTTAATTAGACTCCATCGTCTGCACTTGATTTTCCTTCTTTGAGCATTTTGAGCTGTTGGTCTTTGAATAAAGATTTAAACTCATCAAACATGCTGAGAAGTATAATGATTTAAAAATTGCGGTATGATCCTTTGATGATTTTTTTTAGTTGAGCTCCGAGACAAAGTGACCTGAAGCGTCAGACATTAAAAATATGTTTTTTACAAACAGCTGGTGGGCGGATTGTTTCTCTTCTCTCAGATTGTCCTGAAGCTCTGATTTACCGACGACACAAACAAACCATCGAAAGCATCACAAAAGGCACTGCTGCTGCTCTTATCGCTTCCTGTTCCTGTCACATTAAAGGAACAGTCCGACATTTTCACTCGTGGTCCACCTCACACGCTCAGCACGAGGCGTTCACTGTCCGCTGGTGAGTGTGGAAGATCAGGATTCAACAGTTCAGTCTCTGCACAGACGTTGGCTCACAGAAAGTAAAAATCATCAGCAGGATGTTTGTGTGACCTTAAGGAGCTGCTGCCACACAATGTCTTTATTATTGATGAATCAGCTGATCTTCTTTAAAGAAATGATCGTGTTATCATCAAAACAGTACGACGGAGGATTATGGCCCTGTTAAATTTACGACTTTAATCTCGTTAATTTACAACTTTAATCTCATAAATTTACGAATTTAATCTCGGAAATTTACGACTTTAATCACGTAAATTTACAACTTTAATCTTGTAAATCTACAACTTTAATCTCGTAAATTTATAACTTTAATCTCATAAATTTACAACTTCAATCTCATAAATTTACGACTTTAATCTCGTAAATTTACAACTTTAATCTCGTAAATTTACGACATTATTGTTGTAAATTTACAACTTTATTCTCGTAAATTTACGACTTTATTCTCGTAAATTTATAACTTTATTCTTGTAAATTTACGACTTTAATCTTGTAAATCTACAACTTTAATATCGTAAATTTACGACTTTAATCTAGTAAATTTACAACTTTATTCTTGTAAATCTACGACTTTAATCTTGTAATTTTACGACTTTAATCTCGTAAATTTACAACTTTATTCTCGTAAATTTACGACTTTAATCTCGTAAATTTACAACTTTATTCTCGTAAATCTACGACTTTAATCTCGTAAATTTACAACTTTAATCTCGTAAATTTACGACATTATTGTTGTAAATTTACAACTTTATTCTCGTATATTTACGACTTTATTCTCGTAAATTTATAACTTTATTCTCGTAAATTTACGACTTTAATCTTGTAAATCTACAACTTTAATATCGTAAATTTACGACTTTAATCTAGTAAATTTACAACTTTATTCTCGTAAATCTACGACTTTAATCTTGTAATTTTACGACTTTAATCTCGTAAATTTACAACTTTATTCTCGTAAATTTACGACTTTAATCTCGTAAATTTACGACTTTAATCACATAAATTTACAACTTTAATCTTGTAAATCTACAACTTTAATCTCGTAAATTTATAACTTTAATCTCATAAATTTACGACTTCAATCTCATAAATTTACGACTTTAATCTCATAAATTTACAACTTCAATCTCATAAATTTACGACTTTAATCTCGTAAATTTACGACATTATTGTTGTAAATTTACGACTTTATTCTCGTAAATTTATAACTTTATTCTCGTAAATTTACAACTTTATTCTCGTAAATTTACGACTTTATTCTCGTAAATTTATAACTTTATTCTCGTAAATTTACGACTTTAATCTTGTAAATCTACAACTTTAATATCGTAAATTTACGACTTTAATCTCGTAAATTTACAACTTTATTCTCGTAAATCTACGACTTTAATCTTGTAAATTTACGACTTTAATCTCGTAAATTTACAACTTTATTCTGGTAAATTTACGACTTTAATCTCGTAAATTTACAACTTTATTCTCGTAAATCTACGACTTTAATCTCGTAAATTTACGACTTTATTCTCGCAAATTTACAACTTTATTCGCGTAAATTTACGACTTTAATCTCGTAAATTTACGACTTTAATCACATAAATTTACAACTTTAATCTTGTAAATCTACAATTTTAATCTCGTAAATTTATAACTTTAATCTCATAAATTTACGACTTCAATCTCATAAATTTACGACTTTAATCTCGTAAATTTACAACTTTAATCTCGTAAATTTATAACTTTATTCTCGTAAATTTACGACTTTAATCTTGTAAATCTACAACTTTAATATCGTAAATTTACGACTTTGATCTAGTAAATTTACAACTTTATTCTCGTAAATCTACGACTTTAATCTCGTAAATTTACGACTTTAATCTCGTAAATTTACAAGTTTATTCTCGTAAATCTACGACTTTAATCTCGTAAATCTACGACTTTAATCTCGTAAATTTACGACTTTAATCTCGTAAATTTACAACTTTAATCTCGTAAATTTACGACTTTAATCTTGTAAATTTACAACTTTATTCTGGAAAATTTACGACTTTAATCTCAAAATAAAAAAATAACGTGGCCCTAATCCTCCGTCGTAAAGCAGCAACCTCAACTCAAAGAGTAATATTCAAAAGTCCCGTTTTTCTGACCGACAGTCAAGTACTCATCAACATTCAGCTTATCAGTGAAGAGTAAATTATCTGCAAATATCGAATAAGTTCATCAGAGACGCTGGAAACATAAAAATAAAAATAATTGTTAAATTATTCTCTGATTGATCTCCTGCTGATTTATATTCATCCTTTAAATCGCCATGATGCAGCTCGACTCACGTTCAGGAGCTGAAAACACAAAACACAACGTGACAGCACCACAGTCTGATCACATGACTGAACCATTCATACACACACACACACACACACACACACACACACACACACACACACACACACCTGCACAGGTACAGGACCATCAGACAGCAGCAGAGACACAAACAGAACAACACAAATCTTAAAGTCTTTTTCATACAACAGAACATGTTGTATGAAAGTGTGATGACATCACTGCTCTGATGACATCACTGTTCTGATGACATCACTGCTCTGATGACATCACTCCACAGGCACACCCTCCACGCTCTCCTGGGAGACCTCAGAGTCCAGGGAGTAGCAGGAGCTGCCGTTGTCCTGAGCGTCCCTGTTGGGTTCCTCAGAGAGCATCGTGGTGCCAGCTGATGCCCCGCCTCCAGCCCCGCCCACTCCTCCTCCTCCAGGCTCTGCGGCGCCCTCGCAGAAGTGGGCGGAGGCCTGGAAGAGCTGGCTGCAGAGGCGGTTGTAGCGATGGTAGCGTGACGGTTTCCCGGTATGGGTGTACATGTGCTCCTGCAGCTGGCTCTTATGGGCGAAGCGGAGGCTGCACACGGCGCAGGCGATCTTTCGTTTACGCGAGTGCTGGACAGAGGGGGCGGGGCTGTTCCCTCCGCCGCCGCCTCTGCTCCTCCTCAGTTCTGCGGCGAGCTGGTTGGCGAGTGCCTGGCTCTGTCTCAGAGCCTCCTCTAGACATCCTGCGTCCAGCTGCTCCTGGGCCCCCGGAGGCCCCTCCTCCACGCTGGTGTCCAGCTCGCCGCCCTGCCCCTCCATCAGGCGGCTCGGGTCGAGGGCGTGGCTAAACAGGTGCTCCCGCAGACCCTCAGGGGAGGAGCAACGCTCTCCACAGCGGGGACAGAGCAGGACCAGGTGCCGGTCTTTGAACAACAGGCCCTGACTGGGACTGTCCCCCTGCCCCTCCCCTTCCTCCCCATCCTCCCCCTCCCCCTCCTCCTCCTCTAAGCGCTCCTGCTTGATGCGAGTCGAGA
>NC_083623.1:580000-585000 GCF_963584025.1 Labrus mixtus
GGACAGACGGCGAACCTGGGTCGACCCGGAGCGTCTCCATCAAGACGGAACCAGAAGAAAGCGTGTTCCCTGAGATAGAGATGGTCCGCGTGGGCGACCGGGACCTGCTGAGGGCAAAGATGAGCGTTGAGCGTGAACCGGCGCCGAGTGTGTCGGGCGTGGATAACAGCAGCGATCCTTTTGAAGGTCACATGTCGAGCAGTGAAGATTTGGGAATCCCCACAAAGCTGCGTAAGGTCAAAGAGGAGAAGCAGGACCCGGACTCCGCCCCCTGCGAGCTGTGTGGCGATCTGTTGACGGAGGAGGACAAGTCGGCCCACTACCTGTCCAACCACATGGGTCACATATGCGCCTGTGGGAGGTGTGGCCAGGTGCTGATCAAAGGCCGCCAGCTGCAGGAGCACGCAGAGCGCTGCGGCGAGTCCCAAGGTCGGGAGTCGGACTCAAACGGGGAGGACGAGGCGTCTCTCCTCGAGGAGCCGCAGGGTATGGACGAGGGTCTGCTGGAGGCCGCCGACCTCGCCTGCTCTCACTGCGGTCTGCTGTTTCAGAGTGAGAGCGTAGCGCTGGAGCACGCCTTGTCCTGCCACGACCAGGAGCTGTTCCGCCCCGCGCTGCTGGACGACGGCGCCGAGCAGGATCACCGGCGCAAACACTTCTGCAGCATCTGCGGCAAGGGCTTCTACCAGCGCTGCCACCTGCGGGAGCACTACACGGTCCACACCAAGGAGAAGCAGTTCACCTGTCAGACCTGCGGGAAGCAGTTCCTGCGGGAGCGCCAGCTGCGGCTGCACACCGACATGCACAAAGGCATGGCGCGCTACGTGTGCCCCGTGTGCGACCAGGGAACCTTCCTCAAACACGACCACGTCAGACACATGATCTCACACCTGTCGGCCGGGGAGACCATCTGCCAGGTGTGCTTCCAGATCTTTCCAGGAGGAGAGCAGCTGGAGAAACACATGGACGTTCACCTGTACATCTGTGGCGTCTGCGGAGAGAAGTTCCGCCTCCGTAAAGACATGAGGAGTCACTATAACTCCAAACACACCAAGAGACTATAATCAGAAGCGTCCTCTGCATTTATACCAGTTTGTTACTAAAAGCCATAAATGTGAGAACAAATGTATGCACTTAAAACACCAAAAAGACAACTTTTAATCTGCACTTTTAAACATATGCATAACCTAAAGAGCCGTTCACACTGCGAGCAACGAGGCAGGAAGTCGATTGTTCTGTGTGACAATCTGCAGCTTTGATTTTAAAACACTTAAAGGCTTTATATGATGATATATAATCAAGTATCTCCTCTGAAAATAACTCTGTGAGTCATGACTGTCTACAATGGGTGTAACACCCGAGTCCCACTGTCTGTGATGTTTTCAGAGTTTTCAGAGTCCTATCTTCACTTTGTTTACATCGCCCGGACGGCCGGCTGACTCCTCCCCTCGTGTATAAAAGTTGTTTAATTGAGGGACTAGAGAAAAGAAGAATTACATACTGTACTCACTGCTTAACTGTGTTTCTAGATCACGCTCATTTCAGGTAAATTTACATGCAGTGTGAAGATACGAGCAGAATAAAGATCGCTAGCATTAGCATGCTAACACAAACAATGCAGCGCAAGTTGTTTTGGTTTCATGCTGGTGCTCAAGGGCGACATCTGCTGGATCAAAAAATCACATATAAAGCCTTTAAGCAACGGTATGAGAATACTGAACCGTTGTCAAGAGTCGAGGAACCAACCACTTAACCTTAGTTAACCGTCCAGAACCACCGCCGGAATACACGCCTATCAAAGCTAACCAGCTAAAGAGCTAACGAGACGTACTTTGATAATATTTATAAAGAAGCGCCGGTTTTATCGAGAGGGTATGATGTTCAAACATCGCTCAGTAAGAGGTGACAATCTTTAGTCAAAGAATCAGATAATTCACGTCCGGTCATGGAACCAGTAATCTGTGAATCGACAAATCGTTTTTGCACTTGAACGCACCACAGTGCACCTGGCTGGAGACGACCCCTGACCCCTGACCTCTCACCTCTCACCTCCTCTTGTCGTGTTGCTCTCAGTGTGAACGCCAAGGCCGGCAGTGAAAGAAATAGAAACTTGCTGCGTCTGCTGTTTGTTTAATGATGTCACAGTCAGGGGGAGGAGCTTAAGAGTCAGTGACTAACACGCTGAAGTTCAAACAACCGTTAACGCTCTCGTTTGATTCAAGTCAAAAGCTGAACCTGTGAGAAGACGCCAAAGTTCAGCTTCTTTGTGAACCGTCGGGTCTCTCGATTTGAGTCGACGTTTTCTGAGCTCTGATGTCATCTCGTCTCTCTGAACACGCCACACGTTGGCTGAGTGGCGGTACTAGTGGTGGGAAAGCACTCTGATTGTTTTCTGTAGTTACTCAGTCAGCTTTACATTCACCGTCCAACGTGCTCTGTGATCGGTGCCTTTACTGTGACGGCGGCGGCGTCCCCTGCTTCTTCACAGAGATGCATGCTGGGGGATGGGCAGGTGTGAGTCCACACACCTCGTGTTTCAAAGTGAACACTTAAAGAGATACTTCACCATGAAACATGAATCTGTATTGACATCGGGTCATATATGTAGAAATGTGAAATACATTTTGAAGTTGGTGCCTTCTTGACCGAGAAAAGGCAGAAAGTGTCTTTTTGTTTCATGTGGATGAAAGACACCAAATCCCAGAATGCACTGCACCGCAGGCCACTCCCACTAAGGTCCTCTAGTTCAGAATCAGAAACACTTTATTAATCCCAGAGGGAAATTCCATCGTTACAGTTTCTCCAAAATATACAGTACAGCAGTAGAAATCTAACGGGCCGGCCGTCTCGCCGCTGTATTTCTATGTTTTCTGCGTCACTGGAAGTTCCTCTTCAGACTTCAGAAGATTTAACGTCTCGGGGAAATGAGGGCGAGATGCACGACCATTCAAAAACACTAGCAGGTTTGTACTGATACAAAGATTCATGTTGATGGTGAAGTATCTCTTTAAAGGTCAGGTCGTAGAAAACACTAGAAACGGTCAGCTGACTGAAACCAGCACGAGGTCCAGGAGCCGGTCTGGATACTCTGTGGTGGACTTCAAACACAGACAGTTGCCTTCTTCATGTTTGATACCAATGTTGCCCAACAGCAGAGGGAATATTTTGACCGGGTTCTCGTGATGCATTTTGGGTAATTTAGGGAGACTAAACGCCCCGGGTTTGGTGAGGGTTAGGGTCTGAAGAAGAGAGGTCAATATATGACTTTTGCCTTATGAGTCGTGTGAAGTTGTGTTTCACTGCAGTCTGGCGCCGGCTCAAAGAAAGACCCAAACATTTCAGATCATGTAGAAACCAGTTAAAGGTCCACGTCCTTTTAAAAGTGAATCAGTTGGTAGACCTTTGTAAACCTGATCCAAACCAGCTCAGACTCAACCACAGACCAGTTTCAACCAGACCACGATATGTTTCAGGAACACTTTGAACTACACTCAAACCTTTAGGAACTGGTCCAGACCAAAGTCCGATATATCAGAACCAGCATCATCCAGGTCCAGCCCTCACCATGGTTCCAGTTTTTAAAGTCTATTCTCTTACGCGTTTGGACAATCACAGGTCAGACGAGGACGCTGCTGTCTCGTGGTTATCGGGCGCTCTTCATGGTTTTATTCACAATCACGGGTTTATTAGAACCGGGTTTAGTAGAACCGGGTTTAGTAGAACCGGCTGAGCTGGACACAAACGTATAAAATACCCTGACGTATAAAAGTATGGAAACCTTTTGACCTTCTGAAATCCAGATTTGGTGAATTTAAGAGTCTGAATCTGGCTCAGATTAATCCGGTCCAGTACCAGGAGTGGAGCGAGCTGGGTTAGACTTTGGAACCCCTGGTGCCCTGTAGAAAAGAACAGTGCTTCATTCTGCGTGCGTGCGTGTGTGTGTGGTCCAGTTAGCATCGTTAGCATCAGCGCTAGTTTGGTGTCGTCTGCCATCGCACATGAAAACGAAAGAGACAGCGTCGCACGATGACATCACACAGGAGAAACCGGCGCCGCACAGCGTGGCGTCTACACAGAAACACCTTAAACAAGGACAGTTTTCAGTGAGCTAAAACGCCGTTTGTGTACGAAAGGTCAAAAACCAACTTGTCTTCTAAAATACACGTAGACGAGGCCTCGTCTTCTCCAGGAAGTTTAAACTCTTTGAACTGATACTGAATCTTCCTGTTCTCTGTAACGCCTCAACATTTGGCGAGGGATTCTGATTGGTCCTCGTGTGTTGGGCTGTTTTCTTTTTTTCTGATGTTCAGTTTGTGAAGTTTTCAGAGACTTGATCTCAATCAGCACTCAATAAAATAAACGGAGTGATTTAAACAAACGTGTGTTTGTAACTTTTCTCTCCTTGAAGAAGAGATTAGAGATCTGAACATCTGTGCAGATGTTTTTGAAGCTTCATGGAAAGCTCTGCTACATGTTCCTCACCTGAGCGTGGCTGTGAGGATTAATGTAACAGCTGATCTCAGAGTCTGTAAAGTTGTCAGCCTGTAGTTCACAGTTTGTCCACATGGGGGAGCTGCAGGACGAGCTGTGATGATCAGAGTCACTCCAGATGTTTATTAAAGAGATCAGGTGAGATCTAGAAGATTCTTTAACACGGAGTAAAGTTTAAACATTCAGAGTCACTAACAAACCGGGTGTTACTTATCCGTCCAATCAGGAGCCGGCAGCTCTGTAAACAAGGACGCAGGTTTCCTGTTGGGTTAAAAATAAAACTCAGAGCCAGAGAGGAACTCAGCCGGAAACTTTAATCAGCTGATGGCGCGACCTGAGCAGCTTCCTGACTCTGATTAAAGTCGTCCATCCATGAATCAGAGGTCACAGGTCACATTCTGTTATTTCAAAATAAAAGCACACAGCAAGTACTCTCGGCTTAAAACAAGACAAACATACAAAATAAAAGCCCAACAATTTTTATTTTTAAATAACAGAATTTCAAACAT
>NC_083623.1:590000-605000 GCF_963584025.1 Labrus mixtus
ATGCGCTCCAAATGGGCGCTGGTGTCCTGCTCCTTCTTCAGCTCCTCGGCCATCATGGCTGCGTCCGTGATGGCTTTCTTCGCCTTCTCCTCTGCGTTGCGGTTCTCCTGGATGGCCTCCTCCATCTCGGTCTGCATGTGCAGAAGGTCCGCTTCATGCTTCTTCTTGCTGTTGATGAGGCCGGTGTTCTGGGAGTGCAGGAGCTGCATGCGCTCCGTGGCGTCGGTGAGCTCCTGTTCAGCCAGTTTGCGGCTCCTCTCAGTCTGCTCGAGGGCCGCCCTCACTTCCTCCAGCTCCGCCTGGATCAGGTTGTGTCGGCGTTCAAGGAGAGCGATGTTCTCTCGCAGGTCGTCGTTGACGTGCTGTGCATCATCGAGCTGGAGCTGCGAGTCCTTTAGGAACGCCTGGAGCGTCTTCAGCTGTTTCTGGGCGTCAGCTGCCTGCCGGTTAGCTTGGCTGAGCTGGATCTCCATCTCATTGAGGTCACCTTCCATCTTCTTCTTCACTCTCATCGCCTCGTTTCGACTCCTGGTTTCAGACTCCAGAGAGGACTGAAGAGACTCGAGCATGCGTTGGTAGTTCCTCTTGGCCTGCTCCATTTCCTCGTCTTTCTCGGCCACCTTGCGCTCCATGTCAGCTTTCACTTGGTTGAATTCCAGCTGGGCTCGCAGGATCTTGCTCTCTTCATGCTCTAGAGATCCTTCTGCCTCCTCCAGTGCTGATTGGAGCTCGGCCTTTTCCTGCTCCAGCTGCTTGCGGATCTTCTCCAGCTCATGAGCACTCCTCCCGCCCTCCCCCAGCTGGTCAGTGAGGTCAGAGATCTCCTCCTGGAGGTTCTTGTTTTCTCTTTTCATCGTCTCAAGTTGATCCAGACACTCCTCGTAGGCATTCTTCAGTTTGAAGAGTTCAGTGCTTAAAGACCGGGCTTCTTTCTGAGAGCCCTCCAGCTCACACTGCGACTCCTCAAACTTCTGCTTCCACTCCGCCACGACTTTGTCAAAGGCCCTTTGCTTTTTGTCCAGCGCTGCAGACGCTGCATTGGATCTCTCCAGGTCCAGCATGAGGTCTTCAATCTCATTCTGGAGGCGATGCTTGGTTTTTTCGAGTGATGAACACTTTGCATTCACAGCCTCGATGGCCTCCTCGGCCTCCTGCAGTCTTTGAACCAGCTTCTTCTTTGCTTCCTCCAGCTCCTCCGTTCTCTGGATTCCATCCGTTTCATACTTTGTCCTCCATGCTGAGACCTCAGTGTTGGATTTGGACAGAGCTCTCTGCAGCTCAGCCTTGGCCTCCTGTTCCTCTTCAAACTGCTCTCGAAGCAGATCACAGTCGTGACGCGCAGATTGCACGGCGTGGGCGAGGGCGTTCTTGGCTTTGACTTCTTCCTCCAGCTGTCTGCGTAGATCTTCCACTTGCTGATTGTACGAGGTCTTCATCCTGGTCAGCTGTGATATCAGACACTCCTTCTCCTCAAGCTGACGTCCAAACTCACCGTTCTCAGTGAGCAGCTTGGCCCTCTGGGTGGTCAGGTCGTTGATGGCTCTCTGAGATTCCTCATGTTTACTCTTGTACTCGTTCATGTTGTCTTCCATTGAGCGGCACATCTTCTCGATGTTTGACTTAGCCTTCACCACGCTCTCCATGTTAGAAGACAAATCATCCAGCTCCAGCTTCAGCTCACTCTTTTCTTTCTCTAGCTTCTGCTTCACACGCTGCAGGTTGTCGATCTGTTCACCGAGTTCGGCGACACTGTCGGCATGTTTCTTCCTCAGGGTGGCAGCCGTGGACTCATGGTGAAGGGTAGACTCTTCCAGCTCCCTACGCAGCTTCTGAAATTCAGCATCTCTCTTTTTATTCATCTCCACCTGGGCGGACGTCGCCCCACCCGCCTCCTCCAGGCGCTCGCTGATGTCCTCCAGCTCTCGGGAAAGATCGGAGCGCTGCTTCTCGACTTTGGCCCGGGCGGCGCGCTCAGCATCCAGCTCCTCTTCCAGCTCCTCGATTCTCGCCTGGTTTTCTTTCAGCTTCTTCTGGAGCTGAACTGAAGAGACCTGCTCATCTTCCAGTCTTGATGTTATTTGGACTATCTCAAAATCTTTTTTCTTAAACTTTTCTTCCAGCTGCTGCTTGTCGTTTTCTATGTCCATCAAACTCTCCTGGTTCAGTTTCAGGTCTCCTTCAAGCTTTCTCTTTGAGCGCTCAAGGTCCATCCTGACTTTCTTCTCTTGCTCCAACGAGCCTTCCAGATCATCCACCTGCTGCTCAAGCTTGGTTTTGGCTTTGGTCAAACTGTTGACCTTATCTTCTTCACTCTGAAGGTCATCAAGTGTCTGCTGATGAGCCTCCTGCAGTGACTTCTTCTCTTTGGTGAGCTTCATGATGTTTTCATCCTGGGACGCCATCTCCTCCATCAGGTTTTTAACCTTATTCTCAGTGGCATGTTTCTCTTTCTCCACCTTGGCCAAAGTCAGCTCCAGATCATCTATATCTTTCTTTAGCTCGGAGCATTCATCTTCCAGCTTTCGTTTCTTAGCTGTCAGATCTGCATTCAGCTCCTCCTCATCTTCCATTCTTTCTGTCAGCTCCTTCAGCTTGGCCTCCAGTTGTATCTTACTCTTTATGAGCTGTTCACAGCGTTCTTCAGCATCTGTTAGTGTATCCTGTTCAGACTGAATCTGCAGAATCAGGTCGTTCTTCTCTTGGAGGACACTCACTATTTTCTCTTCTAGTTCCTTTCGTCTTGCTTCAGATTTCTCCAGGGCTTCTTTCAGCTTGTTGAACTCATCCTTGATGTTGGCCATCTCCTTCTCGGACTCGGCACTCTTCAGAAGCGGTTTGATCTTGAAGAAGAGCTTCATCCATGGCCAGTTCTTAACGCCCAGAAAAGAGCGCAGGTTCCACTGGATGACCATTAGGGCGTCTCTGCGCTCAACAAGCTGTGCAAACTGGGCCCTCATCAGGATCGCTCGGGCATTAGCCTGGATCCTGGTGATGATGCGAGAGAGTTGCTCATCTCGCATCTCTTCCAGCGTCCCCAGCAGACCGGCTTTAAAGAAGACTTTGGTGTGGCCAAACTTGTACTGAGTGTGGTCGATGTCCAGTGATCCCAGCAGCTTTTCTGCACTCTTCTTGCAGTCGAGGAACTGGCCTTCAGGGATGGCAGAGGCATTCAAAATCCTGTACCGTTGTTTGAAGTCGCCATAGTGCACTCTGTTTGGGAAACCCTTCCTGCAGATTCTGATTCCTTCCAGGACGCCGTTACAGCGCAGCTGGTGCATCACAAGGCAGTTGTCCATGGCCCCTGGAGTCTTCCTCTCATTAGGAATCAGACAGCGCACAAAGTGGGGATGTGTGGTCTTCAGGTTGTTCATCAGCTTGTTTAGGTTTTCCCTGTGAAGTGCAGACACGGTCTGGAATGAGGAACCTTTCTTCTTTGCTCCTTTGCCGCCCTTGTCACCGCTGTCAGTAGCTGAATAGCTTGAAAACAACATGCTCAGAAGCTTCAGGGATGATTTCTGGTAAAGACCAACCACAGTTTCATTGAGGGGATCTTTGTTTTTGACTAACCAGTTGCCAATGTTGTAGTCCACTGTGCCAGCATAATGAACCAGGGCAAAATGAGCCTCTGCTTTCCCCTTTGCAGCCCTCGGCTTCTCGAACATCTTGTTCTTTCCCAGATGATTATCATAGAGCTTGGACTTGAAGGTCTGGTCACTGGCTTTTGGAAACATGCATTCTTCTTCTAGAATTGACAGGATCCCCAGCGGCTTCTCAATGAGATCAATACAAGCCTGTAAGTCCATCCCAAAATCAATGAACTCCCAATCGATCCCTTCCTTTTTGTACTCTTCCTGCTCCAGGACGAACATGTGGTGGTTGAAGAACTGTTGCAGTTTCTCGTTTGTGTAGTTGATGCACAGCTGCTCAAAAGTGTTGAAATCAAAGATCTCAAATCCAGCGATGTCCAACACCCCTATGAAGTACTGACGATGCTGTTTGGTGTCCAGGGATTGGTTGATTCTCACCACCATCCAGTTGAACATCTTCTCGTACACTGACTTAGCCAGAGCGCCGAGGGAGTAGTAGACTTGGTCCACACTTTGGCCTTTGGTGACATATTCATTTCCCACCTTGACTCTGGGATGGCACAGCCCTTTGATGACGTCGGCAGAGTTCAGCCCCATTAGGTAAGCTGTTTTATCTGCAGCCTCCGTCCCATCTGGCTCCGCCTGCTCCTCACGCTGCTTCTGTTTGAACCTCATGTTGCCGTAGTGCATGATGGCGCCCGTCAGTTTATAGACGCCCATCTTCTCCTCATGAGTGAAGCCGAGCACATCGAAGGCGCTGTCGGTGGCCATCAGCTCCTCGGAGTCGTTGATGGAGGCGACCGTCACCTCTCCTTGGGAGATGTAGGAGTAGTCGTATGGGTTGTTGGTGATCAGCAGCATGTCCAGCAGCTCTGGCTTCTGATTGGACAGGATCTGGTAGAAGATGTGGTAGTTTCTCTCGGCCTTGAGCTGAAAGGTGACGCGCGACTTCTCCAGTAGATACGTCTCGACGTCAGCAGACGACAGCTTGCCGCTCGTGCCAAAGTGGATTCGAATGAATTTTCCAAAGCGTGAAGAGTTATCGTTTCTCAGCGTTTTGGCGTTGCCGAAAGCCTCCAGGGCGGGGTTGGCCTGGATGATTTGATCCTCCAGTGTCCCCTTGCTGGGGTCTTTTTTGACTCCGCTGACTGCAGCGATGCTGGCAAAGTACTGGATGACCCTCTTGGTGTTCACCGTCTTCCCCGCTCCGGATTCTCCGGTGATGAGGACGGACTGGTTCTCCCGGTCGGTCAGCATGTACTGGTAGGCGTTATCGGAGATGGAGAAGATGTGAGGGGGGGCCTCGCTTCTCTTCTTTCCCCTGTAAGCTGAAACCACCTCGGCATCGTACACAGGAAGCCACTTGTAGGGGTTGACAGTGACACAGAAAAGCCCAGAGTAGGTGTAGATCATCCACGCGGCGTAACGCTCTTTGAGGTTAAACAGCACGGCGGGCTCATGGAGGAAAGTGAACATCGCCATGTCCTCGATTTTATCGAATTTCGGCGGGTTCTGCGGGTGGACATCAGAGTCTTTCACGGTTACCGTTGTCCCATCCTCCTTCTTGACTGTCAGCATCCCTCCGTCTTTGCTTTGGACTTGTCCCTTCATGTATTCGACCTTGTCGTCCACTACAAAGCATTCGACCTTAATGTCAAAAGGTCTGGTCTGGGCCTCCAGACGCTCCTTATCCGACTTCCTCAGGAAAGGAGCCGCCTTCCCGAACTCAGCCATCAAAACGTCACCCATGGTGGAGGGTGGAGGTTCACAGCAGGCAGCAGAGGGATCGGTCTGAGAAGAGTCTTTACTCTTTGGGAATCTGAAGCAGAACTGCAGACTCACAGCAGGAGAGCATTTATAAGGACGCCCCGAGGACCAAATTAGGAGAGAGCTGTTGAAAAGACAAAACACTGATACTGAGAAAGCAGCATGAGGGCAAATTCAGGACCTTTGGCTGTTAAAGTCCATCTTAGGCAAAGGAGTGTTTCACTGCTTATCTCTTCTGATAGGACGTCCCGACGCTGCTCCATTTAGACTCCACTCAGCTTCCACAGCTGCTGCAGGTTCTCCAATGCTTCATGTAAAAAAACAAAACCAATCCTATGCACTTATTTTAAACATTATTATTTGGTCATATTTTAGATTTAGTCATATCTGAGTTTGTTGTGTGGAAAGGTGAGGAAGAGATCAGTCTTTAAATGGATCCCACCGGGAATTTAAATGTTTGAAGTGTACAGGTGTAAAAATGTATCAAAATATATTTAATTAAAAGATCGACAGAAGTAGTTTCATAACAACAAGTCTTAGTGTTTTACTTCAGGAAAGCATCTCCAATATTGATCCTAGTTTGAGCACGTTTCTGCTCGTGGAGCTTATTAGAAACATGCAGAGGCTTTTTAGGTCGGGTACAATCACTTCTATCTGAACCACTTCTCTTGCTGCTTCCATCGCTGCAACACCTGTTGACCTGATAACTGCTCTCATATCTGACAAACCGAGGGGCGTCCAAAACGGCCGTGTGGGGGCGTGTCTTAAAAGCGCCTACCTTCTCTGGTCCAAACAAATCCAGAGCATTCAGGAGCAGAATCTAAAGTTAGAAGGAGGACATACTGGCTGCTGCATTGTTGTCAGAGAAGCCAGCACTTCAACATGTTTCCTTAATGATCAGATAGTAAGATACCTTTATCATTTATCATTTGTTCAAACTTTCACAACTTATGTCTCAGTTTGTAACGTGTCACATCTCGAGATCCTCCGCTCTGGAAACAGACACTGACATCCCTCTGAACTTTCGTCATGAATGTTCTTTATCCGAGTATAAACTGAAGCAGCAGACGTGGAGAACACTTCATAGGCTGAGGTTTGAGAGGGACTCTGAATGTCAGATATGAAGAGTGTGTGTGAGTGACGGTCTGAAGTGTGTGTGTCTCTTTGTCTGTGACAGTGTGGACTCATCAGCGCTGCAAATAGAAACCAGATAGACTTTAATCTGAAGTTTATCTCATGTGGATCATCCTTCAGCCTGCTGCTGCTTTACACCTCCTAACGGCCAGAACAATCAAACCTTAAAACACAATAACTGTTTGTGAGTAAAGAAAACAAGTCCTGAAGGATTACTGTAAAATCTAAATGTGCAAATTATGAAGTTCTTATAATCAAACCCACAGCTATGAGAGAAAAACATCCCGGTGGTCTCTGCAAACAGATGAAAATATCATAAAATCCTTTTAGATTTGACATTAAATCCTCTTTCTTACTAAAATAATCCTTTTTATTTCAGGAATGTCCTTCATGTCAGACTTCTGGATGACTCAGTGCTGAGTCACATGTTTGAAAAAGCCAATTAAAGATGTTTATATATAAAGTAATGCGTCTTAGTTAATATTTGATCTGATTGTATTATTTGATAGTCTACATGATGTGT
The DNA here is from genome assembly GCF_963584025.1 of Labrus mixtus. Lineage (NCBI taxonomy): Eukaryota > Metazoa > Chordata > Actinopteri > Labriformes > Labridae > Labrus > Labrus mixtus. Next base: position 597,012 of record NC_083623.1, read on the forward strand.
CATGATTCAGTCTTTAGTTTGTAGTTTGTCTATTTCAAAGTTCAGGTTTCCTTGTGGTTATTGTTTCCCTTGTGTGTTTTTGTCTTAATGTTTTATAGTTTAGTGTTTCCTGTTTTATTTTGTAGTTTTTATCCTTGTGTTTCTTTGTTCTAGTGGTTATGTTACATTCTTGATTTCTCTGTGTATCTTAGTGTGTCATGATTTATGTTGTAGTTCTAGTCCTTTGTGTTTCTTGTCTTGTGTTATTCCTGCCTCTGTGTGTTTCCCTCCAGTGTGATTGCCCTCATTGTCTTCACCTGTGTCATTAGTTTCACCTGTGTTTGATTACCCCTGTGTCTATTTAGTCTTTGTGTTTCTTCCCCTCTGGGTCAGTTCATTGTAGTTTGTTGGTGTTATATGTCGGATGTTAGTTGTTGTCAGCGTTGTGTTAGTCGTTCCTGTGTGATTTCCTCGTAGCTTCTTGTTTTCCCTTCTTTGGTTTGAACAAAGTAAGTTTTTGTTTTTGCCTTTTTTTTTTGTTAAAATAAATTATGTTTGTTTGATCTGCATTTGGGTCCAGTTCATAAGTTTCCAACACCTGTGACATGATGTTTTCTTTTCTTGTCAATGATTGTTTTTATTGTATATCCAGATCATTTGTAACATAACAATGAGTAAGGTCTTTTACCTGCTTTATGTAACATAACAATAAGTAAGGTCTTTTACCTGCTTTATGTAACATAACAATGAGTAAGGTCTTTTACCTGCTTTTTATAACATAACAATGAGTAAGGTCTTTTACCTGCTTTATGTAACATAACAATGAGTAAGGTCTTTTTACCTGCTTTATGTAACATAACAATGAGTAAGGTCTTTTACCTGCTTTTTGTAACATAACAATGAGTAAGGTCTTTTACCTGCTTTTTGTAACATAACAATGAGTAAGGTCTTTTACCTGCTTTATGTAAAGTGTCTCGAGATAACACTTGTTATGAGTTGACGCTATACAAATAAAAATTGATTGATTGATTGATTTGAAACTCGGGCTCTCATGGACGAAAACCAGATCTGAAGATCGTCTAACTCAGCCTTAACGTGCAGCTCCTCCTGGAGATGTGAAAGCCCAATTACAACAAAAGGAAAAAACAACAACATTGAAAAAAAGATTTATTAATAACATTCGTTTTTTTGAACATCTGATGTTTTTATATAAAAATCATTTAGAATGAAAACATGTGCAAAATGTGCAAGTTTTCAAAGTGAATCCACTTTGCAAGTAAAAAAACCAAAAGAGCCGGTTGACATTCAACAGGAAAACAGGAGCATCATGGGAAAATAATGTGAACAACAATAACATGCAAACATCCAGAAAGCATTCCTCAAAACTTTTAGTGCCAATTTCCACATTCAGTCGGTGAGCGCCCGCGGTCTGTCAGGGCCGTGCACTAAACAGACTGCTGATCGTATGTTCCATCACTTTATCAACATGAGCGTCTGAGAGGAGCCCAGAATATCGAGATTTTTAAACGCAATCTTAAAACTCATTTATTCAGTCTGGCTTTTATAAAGTGCTTTATATCAATTCAAATCTTAATATTATTGTTTTGTCTTTTTTATCCTACTACAATTTTAAATATTCTGCTCCGATGTATTAATTTTAATATCTTGTTGCTTTTATGTGTCGTATTTTATTTTTTCATTTTTAGATATATTTGTTTTAATTCTTATTGGTGCATTAGTCTCTCAATGATTTTATAAACTACTTTTTCATCAATAACTTTTCTGCACTCTTGTAAAACACTTTGAACTGCAATTTAATTTGTCTGAAAGGTGCTGTATAAATAAAGTTTGATTGATTGATTGATGATGTCAAACAGGCGCAGAGTGAACAACAAATAATCCTCACAAAGACAAAGCAACATGTTGTTTACACGTTTTTCTCTTTATTCCGGCGTGATCTTGTGGTTCTGATGTGGCAGGGCGCACACAGTCCTAAAAAACATTGGCGCTGACAGAACGTAGACTAGGTGGAAATTGACGGTTTAAAAAAACATTGTTGAGTTAAAAGCACAACATGCTACTCAGTCACAACATCTCAGAGCTTCTTCTAAATGTCCTGCTCTCACTTTGCTCTCTGAATCATTCCTGACGTCATTAAATAAAGAGTTAATAAGATAAGAGCAATAAGTGTTTATTATCAGTCTAACTGTGTGTTCAACGTGTTACTACTGCTAGCTAAAATGCTACAATAGTGCCTCTTATTTCAGACTCTTAAATATTTCTCAAACTGCAGTGATCTGAGGATGGTTTATAATTATTCAGTTTTAAAGCTGCCATCTGAATCCACATTCTGGAGGAGTTATGTACAGGTGTGTGTGTGTGTGTGTGTGTGTGGTACAGGTGTGTGTGTGAAAACTATGGACTGTATTGACGATATGACAGTTACCTATAAGTCAAGCCCTCTGCTGACTGGTTGTAGTATAGGTCATAAGCTCCGCCCCCTCCATGCTAACAGATGGGTCAAACTTTTAAACAATAACAAAGAAATGTTTTCTGTCATTATGGTTACTTCTTATCATGCTGATCCATGTCTCTTTTCTGAGAACTTGAGTTTTGATTATTAAATTATGAAAAAGGGTGTGATGTCATGATTGACAGCTGTGTAGACGAATCAGGCCCCTGCATCATCAGAGTAGATCTTTGGTGTGTTCTGGAGTTATCACAACACAGTTCTGAAGACTGTTATCAGTGATTCAACCGTCACAAAGACGATCTCTGAACAGAAAAACCTGAAATGTTTAAAATACTTAAAGTTCAGGAGGAAGCAGCATTAAAGTGATCTGACAGGAAATAATCAAACAGTCTTTCAAAACAAGACTCAGGATGTGTGAGGTCACTTCCTCTCAGGTGTGTCTACAGGTGACAAGTCTACAACCTGATGTGACTCCATGAGCTCTGTCAGAATCCAGCTTACCTGAGAGTTCTCAGGGAAGTCTCACACATGTATTTAGTTAGTCTCAGGTGAGTCTCAGGTGAGTCTCAGGTGAGTCTCAGGTTAGTCTCAGGTGAGTCTCCGGTTAGTCTCAGGTGAGTCTCAGGTGAGTCTCAGGTTAGTCTCAGGTGAGTCTCAGGTTAGTCTCAGGTTGATTTCAGGTGAGTGTCAGGTTAGTCTCAGGTTGATCTCTGGTTGATCTCAAGTGAGTCTCAGGTGAGTCTCAGGTAAGTCTCAGGTGTGTCTCAGGTGAGTCTCAGGTTGATCTCAGGTGAGTCTCAGGTTGATCTCAGGTTGATCTCAGGTGAGTCTCAGGTAAGTCTCAGGTGAGTCTCAGGTGAGTCTCAGGTGAGTCTCAGGTAAGTCTCAGGTGAGTCTCAGGTAACTCTCAGGTGAGTCTCAGGTGAGTCTCAGGTGAGTCTCAGGTAAGTCTCAGGTGAGTCTCAAGTGAGTCTCAGGTGAGTCTCAGGTAAGTCTCAGGTGAGTCTCAGGTAAGTCTGAGGTGAGTCTCAGGTTAGTCTCAGGTGTGTCTCAGGTTAGTCTCAGGTGAGACTCAGGTGAGTCTCAGGTTAGTCTCAGGTGAGTCTCAGGTGAGTCTCAGGTGTGTCTCAGGTTGATCTCAGGTGAGTCTCAGGTAAGTCTCAGGTGTGTCTCAGGTTGATCTCAGGTGAGTCTCAAGTGAGTCTCAGGTTAGTCTCGGGTGAGTCTCAGGTTGATCCCAGGTGAGTCTCAGGTTGATCTCACGTGAGTCTCAGGTGAGTCTCTGGTGAATCTCAGGTTAGTCTCAGGTTGATCTCAGGTGAGTCTCAGCTATGTTTCAGGTTGATCTCAGGTAAGTCTCAGGTTGATCTCAGGTGAGTCTCAGGTGAGTCTCAGCTACGTTTCAGGTTGATCTCAGGTGTGTCTCAGGTTAGTCTCAGGTGAGTCTCAGGTGTGTCTCAGGTGAGTCTCAGGTTAGTCTCAGGTGAGTCTCAGGTTGATCCCAGGTGAGTCTCAGGTTGATCTCAGGTGAGTCTCAGGTGAGTCTCTGGTGAGTCTCAGGTGAGTCTCAGGTAAGTCTCAGGTGAGTCTCAGGTAACTCTCAGGTGAGTCTCAGGTGAGTCTCAGGTAAGTCTCAGGTGAGTCTCAGGTAAGTCTCAGGTGAGTCTCAGGTAAGTCTGAGGTGAGTCTCAGGTTAGTCTCAGGTGTGTCTCAGGTTAGTCTCAGGTGAGACTCAGGTGAGTCTCAGGTTAGTCTCAGGTAAGTCTGAGGTGAGTCTCAGGTTAGTCTCAGGTGTGTCTCAGGTTAGTCTCAGGTGAGACTCAGGTGAGTCTCAGGTGTGTCTCAGGTTAGTCTCAGGTGAGACTCAGGTGAGTCTCAGGTTAGTCTCAGGTGAGTCTCAGGTGAGTCTCAGGTGTGTCTCAGGTTGATCTCAGGTGAGTCTCAGGTAAGTCTCAGGTGTGTCTCAGGTTGATCTCAGGTGAGTCTCAAGTGAGTCTCAGGTTAGTCTTGGGTGAGTCTCAGGTTGATCCCAGGTGAGTCTCAGGTTGATCTCACGTGAGTCTCAGGTGAGTCTCTGGTGAATCTCAGGTTAGTCTCAGGTTGATCTCAGGTGAGTCTCAGGTGAGTCTCAGGTTGATCTCAGGTGAGTCTCAGGTAAGTCTCAGGTGAGTCTCAGGTTAGTCTCAGGTTGATCTCAGGTGAGTCTCAGCTATGTTTCAGGTTGATCTCAGGTAAGTCTCAGGTTGATCTCAGGTGAGTCTCAGGTGAGTCTCAGCTACGTTTCAGGTTGATCTCAGGTGTGTCTCAGGTTAGTCTCAGGTGAGTCTCAGGTGTGTCTCAGGTGAGTCTCAGGTGAGTCTCAGGTTAGTTTCAGGTGAGTCTCAGGTTGATCCCAGGTGAGTCTCAGGTTGATCTCAGGTGAGTCTCAGGTGAGTCTCTGGTGAGTCTCAGGTGAGTCTCAGGTAAGTCTCAGGTGAGTCTCAGGTAACTCTCAGGTGAGTCTCAGGTGAGTCTCAGGTGAGTCTCAGGTGAGTCTCAGGTGAGTCTCAGGTGAGTCTCAGGTGAGTCTCAGGTAAGTCTGAGGTGAGTCTCAGGTTAGTCTCAGGTGTGTCTCAGGTTAGTCTCAGGTGAGTTTCAGGTGTGTCTCAGGTTGATCTCAGGTGAGTCTCAGGCAAGTCTCAGGTAAGTCTCAGGTGAGTCTCAGCTACGTTTCAGGTTGATCTCAGGTAAGTCTCAGGTAAGTCTCAGGTGAGTCTCAGGTGTGTCTCAGGTTGATCTCAGGTGAGTCTCAGGTTAGTCTCGGGTGAGTCTCAGGTTGATCCCAGGTGAGTCTCAGGTTGATCTCACGTGAGTCTCAGGTGAGTCTCTGGTGAATCTCAGGTTAGTCTCAGGTTGATCTCAGGTGAGTCTCAGGTGAGTCTCAGGTTGATCTCAGGTGAGTCTCAGGTAAGTCTCAGGTGAGTCTCAGGTTAGTCTCAGGTTGATCTCAGGTGAGTCTCAGCTATGTTTCAGGTTGATCTCAGGTAAGTCTCAGGTTGATCTCAGGTGAGTCTCAGGTGAGTCTCAGCTACGTTTCAGGTTGATCTCAGGTGTGTCTCAGGTTAGTCTCAGGTGAGTCTCAGGTGTGTCTCAGGTGAGTCTCAGGTGAGTCTCAGGTTAGTCTCAGGTGAGTCTCAGGTTGATCCCAGGTGAGTCTCAGGTTGATCTCAGGTGAGTCTCAGGTGAGTCTCTGGTGAGTCTCAGGTGAGTCTCAGGTAAGTCTCAGGTGAGTCTCAGGTAACTCTCAGGTGAGTCTCAGGTGAGTCTCAGGTGAATCTCAGGTAAGTCTCAGGTGAGTCTCAAGTGAGTCTCAGGTGAGTCTCAGGTAAGTCTCAGGTGAGTCTCAGGTAAGTCTGAGGTGAGTCTCAGGTTAGTCTCAGGTGTGTCTCAGGTTAGTCTCAGGTGAGACTCAGGTGAGTCTCAGGTTAGTCTCAGGTGAGTCTCAGGTGAGTCTCAGGTGTGTCTCAGGTTGATCTCAGGTGAGTCTCAGGTAAGTCTCAGGTAAGTCTCAGGTGAGTCTCAGGTGAGTCTCAGCTACGTTTCAGGTTGATCTCAGGTAAGTCTCAGGTAAGTCTCAGGTGAGTCTCAGGTGTGTCTCAGGTTGATCTCAGGTGAGTCTCAGGTTAGTCTCAGGTGAGTCTCAGGTTGATCTCAGGTGAGTCTCAGGTAAGTCTCAGGTGAGTCTCTGGTGAATCTCAGGTTAGTCTCAGGTGAGTCTCAGGTGAGTCTCAGGTTAGTCTCAGCTACGTTTCAGGTTGATCTCAGGTGAGTCTCAGGTGAGTCTCAGCTATGTTTCAGGTTGATCTCAGGTAAGTCTCAGGTAAGTCTCAGGTGAGTCTCAGGTGTGTCTCAGGTTGATCTCAGGTGAGTCTCAGGTTAGTCTCAGGTGAGTCTCAGGTTGATCTCAGGTGAGTCTCAGGTAAGTCTCAGGTGAGTCTCTGGTGAATCTCAGGTTAGTCTCAGGTTGATCTCAGGTAAGTCTCAGGTGAGTCTCAGGTTGATCTCAAGTAAGTCTCAGATGAGTCTCAGGTGAGTCTCAGGTTGATCTCAGGTAAGTCTCAGGTGTGTCTCAAGTGAGTCTCAGGTGAGTCTCAGGTTGATCTCAGGTAAGTCTCAGGTGTGTCTCAGGTGAGTCTCAGGTGTGTCTCAGGTGAGTCTCAGGTTAGTCTCAGGTTGATCTCAGGTAAGTCTCAGGTGTGTCTTACGTTAGTCTCAGGTGAGTCTTAGGTTAGTCTCAGGTGAGTCTCAGGTTGATCTCAGGTAAGTCTCAGGTAAGTCTCAGGTGAGTCTCAGGTGTGTCTGAGGTTGATCTCAGGTGAGTCTCAGGTTAGTCTCAGGTGAGTCTCAGGTTGATCTCAGGTGAGTCTCAGGTAAGTCTCAGGTGAGTCTCTGGTGAATCTCAGGTTAGTCTCAGGTTGATCTCAGGTAAGTCTCAGGTTGATCTCAGGTAAGTCTCAGGTGAGTCTCAGGTTGATCTCATGTAAGTCTCAGGTGTGTCTCAGGTGAGTCTCAGGTGTGTCTCAGCTACGTTTCAGGTTGATCTCAGGTAAGTCTCAGGTAAGTCTCAGGTGAGTCTCAGGTGTGTCTCAGGTTGATCTCAGGTGAGTCTCAGGTTAGTCTCAGGTGAGTCTCAGGTTGATCTCAGGTGAGTCTCAGGTAAGTCTCAGGTGAGTCTCTGGTGAATCTCAGGTTAGTGTCAGGTTGATCTCAGGTAAGTCTCAGGTGAGTCTCAGGTTGATCTCAAGTAAGTCTCAGGTGAGTCTCAGGTGAGTCTCAGGTTGATCTCAGGTAAGTCTCAGGTGTGTCTCAAGTGAGTCTCAGGTGAGTCTCAGGTTGATCTCAGGTAAGTCTCAGGTGTGTCTCAGGTGAGTCTCAGGTGTGTCTCAGGTGAGTCTCAGGTTAGTCTCAGGTTGATCTCAGGTAAGTCTCAGGTGTGTCTTAGGTTAGTCTCAGGTGAGTCTTAGGTTAGTCTCAGGTGAGTCTCAGGTTGATCTCAGGTAAGTCTCAGGTAAGTCTCAGGTGAGTCTCAGGTGTGTCTGAGGTTGATCTCAGGTGAGTCTCAGGTTAGTCTCAGGTGAGTCTCAGGTTGATCTCAGGTGAGTCTCAGGTAAGTCTCAGGTGAGTCTCTGGTGAATCTCAGGTTAGTCTCAGGTTGATCTCAGGTAAGTCTCAGGTTGATCTCAGGTAAGTCTCAGGTGAGTCTCAGGTTGATCTCAGGTAAGTCTCAGGTGTGTCTCAGGTGAGTCTCAGGTGTGTCTCAGGTGAGTCTTAGGTTAGTCTCAGGTGAGTCTCAGGTTGATCTCAGGTAAGTCTCAGGTGAGTCTCAGGTGTGTCTCGGGTGTGTCTCAGGTGAGTCTCAGGTGAGTCTCAGGTTGATCTCAGGTGAGTCTCAGGTGAGTCTCAGGTTGATCTCAGGTGAGTCTCAGGTGTGTCTCAGGTTAGTCTCAGGTTTGTCTCAGGTTGATCTCAGGTGAGTCTCAGGTGAGTCTCAGGTGTGT
>NC_083623.1:620000-642500 GCF_963584025.1 Labrus mixtus
TGACCCGTTACATAGTTGTACTGTTGGACGCTTCATTCTACCGTTAAAGTTTAGGCTGAATCACTTTGTTTTCTATGGAGGCTGACGAGGACAAACATGTCACAAAGTCCCAAAATATCGTCATCAAGAGAAACATGCTGCAAATGTAAATGATGTCTTTCTTATTTATTTTTAACACCACTCATTTAACCGCTTATAACAATTATTTATGACCTATTTCTCATGCTTAATAAAGCCACATGGATGTGTGTGTTTCTGCTGTTGTTTTTGTGTCTAGCTGTATGTGCACTGATGCTATTTTACACAAATGAAGTTCCTAACGGATAAATAAAGTTATTTGAATTTGAATGTAGAAAATCAGAATTCCAAAAACAGGCATGAACAACAAACTGCCAAAATACAAACAAATTAAATCAGAATTAAATAAACATGACTTTTATCAGGTCCTCATTTCATGCTATATCACTGTTTAAACGTAACTTTATTAGCTTGTGCTAACGTAAATCATTCATGCTAACGAAACTTTTCAAACCTCACTTTCATTCTGAGTATGTTTTAACGTTTTTGACATCAGGCCGGGTGCTGATGTGCTTTTCATCTGAAACAGATGATTTTATCACCTCAGAGCTCACTCTGTGGAGCCCCCGTTAGCTTTAGCACTGCTAATAGCTTCTGATTGTAATTGGAATATACGTGACGTTAGCTAACAGAGGCTACACAAGGCTAACAGACTTAGCGTGTGGTCAGTTTAATTTTTTTTTACATTTCTTTATTTAAAAGGGACAACACACATTAATTAACAAGAGCAACAAAGTCACACATGTAAATGTGCCAGATTTAGCCATGCAGGCTAATTTTCATCTGCAGTCCCTGGCAGGTTGATGACATTTAAGAAAACATTAAAAAGCAAACAGGAAAATGAAGCACAAAAACACAAGAACACATAAGCATAACAAATAAAACAACACGTACGCATGGAAGCAACTGATGAAGCAGCACACAGACATGAAATAAAAATGTGTAACATATAGCACATTTAAATACATGAGCATTTAAACACAGACAAAAGCACCATGCACAGACAAGGAGCATATATAAACACAGACAAGGAGCATATATAAACACAAACAAGGAACATATATAAACACAAACAAGGAACATATACAGTATAAGCACAGACAAGGAACATATATAAACACAGACAAGGAGCATATATAAACACAAGGAACATATATAAACACAAACAAGGAGCATATATAAACACAAACAAGGAGCATATATAAACACAGACAAGGAACATATATAAACACAAACAAGGAGCATATATAAACACAAGGAACATATATAAACACAAACAAGGAGCATATATAAACACAAACAAGGAGCATATATAAACACAGACAAGGAACATATATAAACACAAACAAGGAGCATATATAAACACAAACAAGGAGCATATATAAACACAAACAAGGAGCATATATTAACACAGACAAGGAACATATATAAACACAAACAAGGAGCATATATAAACACAAACAAGGAGCATATATAAACACAGACAAGGAACATATATAAACACAGACAAGGAACATATATAAACACAAGAAACATATATAAACACAAGGAACATATATAAACACAGACAAGGAGCATATATAAACACAGACAAGGAACATATATAAACACAAGGAACATATATAAACACAAGGAACATATATAAACACAGACAAGGAGCATATATAAACACAGACAAGGAACATATATAAACACAAGGAACATATATAAACACAGACAAGGAACATATATAAACACAGACAAGGAACATATATAAACACAGACAAGGAACATATATAAACACAAGGAACATATATAAACACAAGGAACATATATAAACACAGACAAGGAACATATATAAACACAGACAAGGAACATATATAAACACAGACAAGGAACATATATAAACACAAGGAACATATATAAACACAGACAAGGAACATATATAAACACAGACAAGAAACATATATAAACACAGACAAGGAACATATATAAACACAAGGAACATATATAAACACAAGGAACATATATAAACACAGACAAGGAACATATATAAACACAGACAAGGAACATATATAAACACAGACAAGGAACATATATAAACACAAGGAACATATATAAACACAGACAAGGAACATATATAAACACAAGGAGCATATATAAACACAGACAAGGAACATATATAAACACAAGGAACATATATAAACACAGACAAGGAACATATATAAACACAAGGAACATATATAAACACAGACAAGGAACATATATAAACACAAGGAACATATATACACACAGACAAGGAACATATATAAACACAAGGAACATATATAAACACAGACAAGGAACATATATAAACACAGACAAGGAGCATATATAAACACAGACAAGGAACATATATAAACACAAGGAGCATATATAAACACAGACAAGGAACATATATAAACACAGACAAGGAACATATATAAACACAGACAAGGAACATATATAAACACAAGGAACATATATAAACACAAGGAGCATATATAAACACAGACAAGGAACATATATAAACACAGACAAGGAACATATATAAACACAGACAAGGAACATATATAAACACAGACAAGGAGCATATATAAACACAGACAAGGAACATATATAAACACAGACAAGGAACATATATAAACACAAGGAACATATATAAACACAGACAAGGAGCATATATAAACACAAACAAGGAGCATATATAAACACAGACAAGGAACATATATAAACACAGACAAGGAACATATATAAACACAAGGAACATATATAAACACAGACAAGGAGCATATATAAACACAAACAAGGAGCATATATAAACACAGACAAGGAACATATATAAACACAAGGAACATATATAAACACAGACAAGGAGCATATATAAACACAAACAAGGAGCATATATAAACACAGACAAGGAACATATATAAACACAAGGAACATATATAAACACAAGGAACATATATAAACACAGACAAGGAACATATATAAACACAGACAAGGAGCATATATAAACACAAGGAGCATATATAAACACAGACAAGGAACATATATAAACACAAGGAACATATATAAACACAAACAAGGAGCATATATAAACACAGACAAGGAACATATATAAACACAAACAAGGAACATATATAAACACAGACAAGGAACATATATAAACACAGACAAGGAACATATATAAACACAAACAAGGAGCATATATAAACACAAACAAGGAACATATATAAACACAAGGAGCATATATAAACACAGACAAGGAGCATATATAAACACAGACAAGGAACATATATAAACACAAGGAGCATATATAAACACAAACAAGGAACATATATAAACACAGACAAGGAACATATATAAACACAGACAAGGAACATATATAAACACAAGGAGCATATATAAACACAAACAAGGAGCATATATAAACACAGACAAGGAACATATATAAACACAAGGAGCATATATAAACACAAGGAGCATATATAAACACAAACAAGGAACATATATAAACACAGACAAGGAACATATATAAACACAGACAAGGAACATATATAAACACAGACAAGGAACATATATAAACACAGACAAGGAACATATATAAACACAGACAAGGAGCATATATAAACACAGACAAGGAACATATATAAACACAAGGAGCATATATAAACACAAACAAGGAACATATATAAACACAGACAAGGAGCATATATAAACACAGACAAGGAACATATATAAACACAGACAAGGAACATATATAAACACAGACAAGGAGCATATATAACCACAGACAAGGAGCATATATAAACACAGACAAGGAGCATATATAAACACAAACAAGGAACATATATAAACACAGACAAGGAACATATATAAACACAGACAAGGAACATATATAAACACAAGGAGCATATATAAACACAAACAAGGAACATATATAAACACAGACAAGGAGCATATATAAACACAGACAAGGAACATATATAAACACAAGGAGCATATATAAACACAAACAAGGAACATATATAAACACAGACAAGGAGCATATATAAACACAGACAAGGAACATATATAAACACAGACAAGGAACATATATAAACACAGACAAGGAGCATATATAACCACAGACAAGGAGCATATATAAACACAGACAAGGAGCATATATAAACACAAGGAGCATATATAAACACAAGGAGCATATATAAACACAAGGAGCATATATAAACACAGACAAGGAGCATATATAAACACAAGGAACATATATAAACACAAACAAGGAACATATATAAACACAGACAAGGAGCATATATAAACACAGACAAGGAACATATATAAACACAAACAAGGAGCATATATAAACACAAACAAGGAGCATATATAAACACAAACAAGGAGCATATATAAACACAGACAAGGAACATATATAAACACAAACAAGGAGCATATATAAACACAAACAAGGAGCATATATAAACACAGACAAGGAGCATATATAAACACAAACAAGGAGCATATATAAACACAGACAAGGAACATATATAAACACAGACAAGGAACATATATAAACACAGACAAGGAACATATATAAACACAAGGAACATATATAAACACAAGGAGCATATATAAACACAGACAAGGAACATATATAAACACAGACAAGGAACATATATAAACACAGACAAGGAACATATATAAACACAGACAAGGAACATATATAAACACAAGGAACATATATAAACACAGACAAGGAACATATATAAACACAGACAAGGAACATATATAAACACAAGGAACATATATAAACACAGACAAGGAGCATATATAAACACAAACAAGGAGCATATATAAACACAGACAAGGAACATATATAAACACAAACAAGGAGCATATATAAACACAAGGAGCATATATAAACACAGACAAGGAACATATATAAACACAAGGAACATATATAAACACAAGGAACATATATAAACACAGACAAGGAACATATATAAACACAGACAAGGAGCATATATAAACACAAGGAGCATATATAAACACAGACAAGGAACATATATAAACACAAGGAACATATATAAACACAAACAAGGAGCATATATAAACACAGACAAGGAACATATATAAACACAAACAAGGAACATATATAAACACAGACAAGGAACATATATAAACACAGACAAGGAACATATATAAACACAAACAAGGAGCATATATAAACACAAGGAGCATATATAAACACAAACAAGGAACATATATAAACACAGACAAGGAACATATATAAACACAGACAAGGAACATATATAAACACAGACAAGGAACATATATAAACACAGACAAGGAGCATATATAAACACAGACAAGGAACATATATAAACACAAGGAGCATATATAAACACAAACAAGGAACATATATAAACACAGACAAGGAGCATATATAAACACAGACAAGGAACATATATAAACACAAGGAGCATATATAAACACAAACAAGGAACATATATAAACACAGACAAGGAGCATATATAAACACAGACAAGGAACATATATAAACACAGACAAGGAACATATATAAACACAGACAAGGAGCATATATAAACACAGACAAGGAGCATATATAAACACAGACAATGAGCATATATAAACACAAGGAGCATATATAAACACAAGGAGCATATATAAACACAAGGAGCATATATAAACACAGACAAGGAGCATATATAAACACAAGGAACATATATAAACACAAACAAGGAACATATATAAACACAGACAAGGAGCATATATAAACACAGACAAGGAACATATATAAACACAAACAAGGAGCATATATAAACACAAACAAGGAACATATATAAACACAAACAAGGAGCATATATAAACACAAGGAGCATATATAAACACAAACAAGGAACATATATAAACACAGACAAGGAACATATATAAACACAGACAAGGAACATATATAAACACAGACAAGGAACATATATAAACACAGACAAGGAGCATATATAAACACAGACAAGGAACATATATAAACACAAGGAGCATATATAAACACAAACAAGGAACATATATAAACACAGACAAGGAGCATATATAAACACAGACAAGGAACATATATAAACACAAGGAGCATATATAAACACAAACAAGGAACATATATAAACACAGACAAGGAGCATATATAAACACAGACAAGGAACATATATAAACACAGACAAGGAACATATATAAACACAGACAAGGAGCATATATAACCACAGACAAGGAGCATATATAAACACAGACAAGGAGCATATATAAACACAAGGAGCATATATAAACACAAGGAGCATATATAAACACAAGGAGCATATATAAACACAGACAAGGAGCATATATAAACACAAGGAACATATATAAACACAAACAAGGAACATATATAAACACAGACAAGGAGCATATATAAACACAGACAAGGAACATATATAAACACAAACAAGGAGCATATATAAACACAAACAAGGAGCATATATAAACACAAACAAGGAGCATATATAAACACAGACAAGGAACATATATAAACACAAACAAGGAGCATATATAAACACAAACAAGGAGCATATATAAACACAGACAAGGAGCATATATAAACACAAACAAGGAGCATATATAAACACAGACAAGGAACATATATAAACACAGACAAGGAACATATATAAACACAGACAAGGAACATATATAAACACAAGGAACATATATAAACACAAGGAGCATATATAAACACAGACAAGGAACATATATAAACACAGACAAGGAACATATATAAACACAGACAAGGAACATATATAAACACAGACAAGGAGCATATATAAACACAGACAAGGAACATATATAAACACAGACAAGGAACATATATAAACACAAGGAACATATATAAACACAGACAAGGAGCATATATAAACACAAACAAGGAGCATATATAAACACAGACAAGGAACATATATAAACACAGACAAGGAACATATATAAACACAAGGAACATATATAAACACAGACAAGGAGCATATATAAACACAAACAAGGAGCATATATAAACACAGACAAGGAACATATATAAACACAAGGAGCATATATAAACACAGACAAGGAACATATATAAACACAAGGAACATATATAAACACAGACAAGGAGCATATATAAACACAAACAAGGAGCATATATAAACACAGACAAGGAACATATATAAACACAAACAAGGAGCATATATAAACACAAGGAGCATATATAAACACAGACAAGGAACATATATAAACACAAGGAACATATATAAACACAAGGAACATATATAAACACAGACAAGGAACATATATAAACACAGACAAGGAGCATATATAAACACAAGGAGCATATATAAACACAGACAAGGAACATATATAAACACAAGGAACATATATAAACACAAACAAGGAGCATATATAAACACAGACAAGGAACATATATAAACACAAACAAGGAACATATATAAACACAGACAAGGAACATATATAAACACAGACAAGGAACATATATAAACACAAACAAGGAGCATATATAAACACAAGGAGCATATATAAACACAAACAAGGAACATATATAAACACAGACAAGGAACATATATAAACACAGACAAGGAACATATATAAACACAGACAAGGAACATATATAAACACAGACAAGGAGCATATATAAACACAGACAAGGAACATATATAAACACAAGGAGCATATATAAACACAAACAAGGAACATATATAAACACAGACAAGGAGCATATATAAACACAGACAAGGAACATATATAAACACAAGGAGCATATATAAACACAAACAAGGAACATATATAAACACAGACAAGGAGCATATATAAACACAGACAAGGAACATATATAAACACAGACAAGGAACATATATAAACACAGACAAGGAGCATATATAAACACAGACAAGGAGCATATATAAACACAGACAAGGAGCATATATAAACACAAGGAGCATATATAAACACAAGGAGCATATATAAACACAAGGAGCATATATAAACACAGACAAGGAGCATATATAAACACAAGGAACATATATAAACACAAACAAGGAACATATATAAACACAGACAAGGAGCATATATAAACACAGACAAGGAACATATATAAACACAAACAAGGAGCATATATAAACACAAACAAGGAACATATATAAACACAAACAAGGAGCATATATAAACACAAACAAGGAGCATATATAAACACAAACAAGGAGCATATATAAACACAGACAAGGAACATATATAAACACAAACAAGGAGCATATATAAACACAGACAAGGAGCATATATAAACACAGACAAGGAGCATATATAAACACAGACAAGGAACATATATAAACACAGACAAGGAACATATATAAACACAGACAAGGAGCATATATAAACACAAACAAGGAACATATATAAACACAGACAAGGAACATCTATAAACACAGACAAGGAACATATATAAACACAGACAAGGAACATATATAAACACAAGGAACATATATAAACACAAACAAGGAGCATATATAAACACAGACAAGGAACATATATAAACACAGACAAGGAACATATATAAACACAAGAAACATATATAAACACAAGGAACATATATAAACACAGACAAGGAGCATATATAAACACAGACAAGGAACATATATAAACACAAGGAACATATATAAACACAAGGAACATATATAAACACAGACAAGGAGCATATATAAACACAGACAAGGAACATATATAAACACAAGGAACATATATAAACACAGACAAGGAACATATATAAACACAGACAAGGAACATATATAAACACAGACAAGGAACATATATAAACACAAGGAACATATATAAACACAAGGAACATATATAAACACAGACAAGGAACATATATAAACACAGACAAGGAACATATATAAACACAGACAAGGAACATATATAAACACAAGGAACATATATAAACACAGACAAGGAACATATATAAACACAGACAAGGAACATATATAAACACAGACAAGAAACATATATAAACACAAACAAGGAGCATATATAAACACAAACAAGGAGCATATATAAACACAGACAAGGAACATATATAAACACAGACAAGGAACATATATAAACACAAGAGACATATATAAACACAGACAAGGAACATATATAAACACAGACAAGGAACATATATAAACACAGACAAGGAGCATATATAAACACAGACAAGGAGCATATATAAACACAGACAAGGAACATATATAAACACAGACAAGGAGCATATATAAACACAGACAAGGAGCATATATAAACACAGACAAGGAACATATATAAACACAAACAAGGAGCATATATAAACACAGACAAGGAGCATATATAAACACAAACAAGGAGCATATATAAACACAAGGAGCATATATAAACACAGACAAGGAGCATATATAAACACAAGGAGCATATATAAACACAGACAATGAGCATATATAAACACAAACAAGGAGCATATATAAACACAGACAAGGAACATATATAAACACAAACAAGGAGCATATATAAACACAAACAAGGAACATATATAAACACAGACAAGGAACATATATAAACACAAACAAGGAGCATATATAAACACAAACAAGGAACATATATAAACACAGACAAGGAACATATATAAACACAAACAAGGAACATATATAAACACAGACAAGGAGCATATATAAACACAGACAAGGAACATATATAAACACAGACAAGGAGCATATATAAACACAGACAAGGAACATATATAAACACAAACAAGGAACATATATAAACACAGACAAGGAACATATATAAACACAAACAAGGAACATATATAAACAGAGACAAGGAACATATATAAACACAGACAAGGAGCATATATAAACACAGACAAGGAACATATATAAACACAAGGAACATATATAAACACAGACAAGGAGCATATATAAACACAAACAAGGAGCATATATAAACACAGACAAGGAGCATATATAAACACAGACAAGGAACATATATAAACACAAGGAACATATATAAACACAGACAAGGAGCATATATAAACACAGACAAGGAGCTTATATAAACACAGACAAGGAACATATATAAACACAAACAAGGAACATATATAAACACAAGGAACATATATAAACACAAACAAGGAGCATATATAAACACAAACAAGGAGCATATATAAACACAGACAAGGAACATATATAAACACAAACAAGGAACATATATAAACACAGACAAGGAGCATATATAAACACAGACAAGGAACATATATAAACACAGACAAGGAACATATATAAACACAAGGAACATATATAAACACAGACAAGGAGCATATATAAACACAAACAAGGAGCATATATAAACACAGACAAGGAACATATATAAACACAGACAAGGAACATATATAAACACAAGGAACATATATAAACACAGACAAGGAGCATATATAAACACAAACAAGGAGCATATATAAACACAGACAAGGAACATATATAAACACAAGGAACATATATAAACACAGACAAGGAACATATATAAACACAGACAAGGAGCATATATAAACACAAACGAGGAGCATATATAAACACAGACAAGGAACATATATAAACACAAACAAGGAGCATATATAAACACAAGGAGCATATATAAACACAGACAAGGAACATATATAAACACAAGGAACATATATAAACACAAGGAACATATATAAACACAGACAAGGAACATATATAAACACAGACAAGGAGCATATATAAACACAAGGAGCATATATAAACACAGACAAGGAACATATATAAACACAAGGAACATATATAAACACAAACAAGGAGCACATATAAACACAGACAAGGAACATATATAAACACAAACAAGGAACATATATAAACACAGACAAGGAACATATATAAACACAGACAAGGAACATATATAAACACAAACAAGGAGCATATATAAACACAAGGAGCATATATAAACACAGACAAGGAACATATATAAACACAAGGAGCATATATAAACACAAACAAGGAACATATATAAACACAGACAAGGAACATATATAAACACAGACAAGGAGCATATATAAACACAGACAAGGAACATATATAAACACAGACAAGGAACATATATAAACACAGACAAGGAACATATATAAACACAGACAAGGAGCATATATAAACACAGACAAGGAACATATATAAACACAAGGAGCATATATAAACACAAACAAGGAGCATATATAAACACAGACAAGGAACATATATAAACACAAGGAGCATATATAAACACAAGGAGCATATATAAACACAAACAAGGAACATATATAAACACAGACAAGGAACATATATAAACACAGACAAGGAACATATATAAACACAGACAAGGAACATATATAAACACAGACAAGGAGCATATATAAACACAGACAAGGAACATATATAAACACAAGGAGCATATATAAACACAGACAAGGAACATATATAAACACAGACAAGGAGCATATATAAACACAGACAAGGAGCATATATAAACACAAACAAGGAACATATATAAACACAAACAAGGAACATATATAAACACAGACAAGGAGCATATATAAACACAGACAAGGAACATATATAAACACAAGGAGCATATATAAACACAAACAAGGAACATATATAAACACAGACAAGGAGCATATATAAACACAGACAAGGAACATATATAAACACAGACAAGGAACATATATAAACACAGACAAGGAGCATATATAAACACAGACAAGGAGCATATATAAACACAGACAAGGAGCATATATAAACACAAGGAGCATATATAAACACAAGGAGCATATATAAACACAAGGAGCATATATAAACACAGA
Organism: Labrus mixtus; assembly: GCF_963584025.1. Lineage (NCBI taxonomy): Eukaryota > Metazoa > Chordata > Actinopteri > Labriformes > Labridae > Labrus > Labrus mixtus. Next base: position 632,017 of record NC_083623.1, read on the forward strand.
CAAGGAGCATATATAAACACAAGGAACATATATAAACACAAACAAGGAACATATATAAACACAGACAAGGAGCATATATAAACACAAGGAACATATATAAACACAAACAAGGAGCATATATAAACACAAGGAGCATATATAAACACAAGGAACATATATAAACACAGACAAGGAGCATATATAAACACAGACAAGGAGCATATATAAACACAGACAAGGAGCATATATAAACACAGACAAGGAGCATATATAAACACAAGGAGCATATATAAACACAGACAAGGAGCATATATAAACACAGACAAGGAGCATATATAAACACAGACAAGGAGCATATATAAACACAAACAAGGAGCATATATAAACACAGACAAGGAACATATATAAACACAAACAAGGAACATATATAAACACAAACAATGAGCATATATAAACACAGACAAGGAGCATATATAAACACAGACAAGGAGCATATATAAACACAAACAAGGAGCATATATAAACACAGACAAGGAACATATATAAACACAAACAAGGAACATATATAAACACAAACAATGAGCATATATAAACACAGACAAGGAGCATATATAAACACAAACAAGGAGCATATATAAACACAAGGAGCATATATAAACACAAACAAGGAGCATATATAAACACAGACAAGGAGCATATATACACACAGACAAGGAGCATATATAAACACAGACAAGGAGCATATATAAACACAAACAAGGAGCATATATAAACACAAGGAACATATATAAACACAGACAAGGAGCATATATAAACACAAGGAGCATATATAAACACAAACAAGGAGCATATATAAACACAGACAAGGAGCATATATACACACAGACAAGGAGCATATATAAACACAGACAAGGAGCATATATAAACACAGACAAGGAGCATATATACACACAGACAAGGAGCATATATAAACACAGTCAAGGAGCATATATAAACACAAACAAGGAGCATATATAAACACAGACAAGGAACATATATAAACACAAACAATGAGCATATATAAACACAGACAAGGAGCATATATAAACACAAACAAGGAGCATATATAAACACAAGGAGCATATATAAACACAAACAAGGAGCATATATAAACACAGACAAGGAGCATATATACACACAGACAAGGAGCATATATAAACACAGACAAGGAGCATATATAAACACAAACAAGGAGCATATATAAACACAAGGAACATATATAAACACAGACAAGGAGCATATATAAACACAAGGAGCATATATAAACACAAACAAGGAGCATATATAAACACAGACAAGGAGCATATATACACACAGACAAGGAGCATATATAAACACAGACAAGGAGCATATATAAACACAGACAAGGAGCATATATACACACAGACAAGGAGCATATATAAACACAGTCAAGGAGCATATATAAACACAAACAAGGAGCATATATAAACACAGACAAGGAACATATATAAACACAAACAAGGAACATATATAAACACAAATAAGGAGCATATATAAACACAGACAAGGAGCATATATAAACACAAGGAGCATATATAAACACAAACAAGGAGCATATATAAATACAGACAAGGAGCATATATAAACACAGACAAGGAACATATATAAACACAAGGAGCATATATAAACACAAACAAGGAGCATATATAAACACAGACAAGGAACATATATAAACACAAGGAACATATATAAACACAAACAAGGAGCATATATAAACACAAGGAACATATATAAACACAGACAAGGAACATATATAAACACAGCCAAGGAACATATATAAACACAAGGAGCACATATAAACACAGACAAGGAGCATATATAAACACAAACAAGGAGCATATATAAACACAAGGAACATATATAAACACAGACAAGGAACATATATAAACACAAACAAGGAGCATATATAAACACAGACAAGGAGCATATATAAACACAGACAAGGAGCATATATAAACACAAGGAGCATATATAAACACAGACAAGGAGCATATATAAACACAGACAAGGAACATATATAAACACAGACAAGGAACATATATAAACACAGACAAGGAACATATATAAACACAGACAAGGAGCATATATAAACACAAGGAGCATATATAAACACAAACAAGGAACATATATAAACACAAGGAGCATACATAAACACAAACAAGGAACATATATAAACACAAACAAGGAACATATATAAACACAAGGAGCACATATAAACACAAACAAGGAACATATATAAACACAAACAAGGAGCATATATAAACACAGACAAGGAACATATATAAACACAGACAAGGAACATATATAAACACAGACAAGGAGCATATATAAACACAGACAAGGAACATATATAAACACAAACAAGGAGCATATATAAACACAAGGAGCATATATAAACACAAACAAGGAACATATATAAACACAAGGAGCATACATAAACACAAACAAGGAACATATATAAACACAAACAAGGAACATATATAAACACAAGGAGCACATATAAACACAAACAAGGAACATATATAAACACAAACAAGGAACATATATAAACACAAGGAGCACATATAAACACAAACAAGGAACATATATAAACACAAACAAGGAACATATATAAACACAAGGAGCACATATAAACACAAACAAGGAACATATATAAACACAAGGAACATATATAAACACAAACAAGGAACATATATAAACACAAGGAGCATATATAAACACAAACAAGGAACATATATAAACACAAACAAGGAACATATAGAAACACAAGGAACATATATAAACACAGACAAGGAACATATATAAACACAAGGAGCACATATAAACACAAACAAGGAACATATATAAACACAAACAAGGAACATATATAAACACAAGGAGCACATATAAACACAAACAAGGAACATATATAAACACAAACAAGGAACATATATAAACACAAGGAGCACATATAAACACAAACAAGGAACATATATAAACACAAGGAACATATATAAACACAAACAAGGAACATATATAAACACAAGGAGCATATATAAACACAAACAAGGAACATATATAAACACAAACAAGGAACATATAGAAACACAAGGAACATATAGAAACACAGACAAGGAACATATATAAACACAAACAAGGAGCATATATAAACACAAGGAGCATATATAAACACAAGGAGCATATATAAACACAAACAAGGAGCATATATAAACACAGACAAGGAGCATATATAAACACAAGGAGCATATATAAACACAGACAATGAGCATATATAAACACAAGGAGCATATATAAACACAAGGAGCATATATAAACACAGACAAGGAGCATATATAAACACAAACAAGGAACATATATAAACACAAGGAGCATATATAAACACAGACAAGGAGCATATATAAACACAAACAAGGAGCATATATAAACACAAACAAGGAGCATATATAAACACAAACAAGGAGCATATATAAACACAAGGAGCATATATAAACACAGACAAGGAACATATATAAACACAAACAAGGAGCATATATAAACACAAACAAGGAGCATATATAAACACAAGGAGCATATATAAACACAGACAAGGAACATATATAAACACAAGGAGCATATATAAACACAGACAAGGAACATATATAAACACAGACAAGGAACATATATAAACACAAACAAGGAACATATATAAACACAAACAAGGAACATATATAAACACAGACAAGGAGCATATATAAACACAAACAAGGAGCATATATAAACACAAGGAGCATATATAAACACAAGGAGCATATATAAACACAAGGAACATATATAAACACAGACAAGGAACATATATAAACACAGACAAGGAACATATATAAACACAAACAAGGAACATATATAAACACAGACAAGGAGCATATATAAACACAAACAAGGAGCATATATAAACACAGACAAGGAACATATATAAACACAAACAAGGAACATATATAAACACAGACAAGGAGCATATATAAACACAAACAAGGAGCATATATAAACACAGACAAGGAGCATATATAAACACAGACAAGGAAAATATATATAAACACAAACAAGGAACATATATAAACACAGACAAGGAGCATATATAAACACAAACAAGGAACATATATAAACACAGACAAGGAGCATATATAAACACAAACAAGGAACATATATAAACACAGACAAGGAGCATATATAAACACAGACAAGGAGCATATATAAACACAAACAAGGAACATATATAAACACAGACAAGGAGCATATATAAACACAGACAAGGAGCATATATAAACACAAACAAGGAACATATATAAACACAGACAAGGAACATATATAAACACAAACAAGGAACATATATAAACACAGACAAGGAGCATATATAAACACAAACAAGGAACATATATAAACACAAACAAGGAACATATATAAACACAGACAAGGAGCATATATAAACACAAACAAGGAGCATATATAAACACAAACAAGGAGCATATATAAACACAGACAAGGAACATATATAAACACAAACAAGGAGCATATATAAACACAAACAAGGAGCATATATAAACACAAACAAGGAACATATATAAACACAGACAAGGAACATATATAAACACAAACAAGGAACATATATAAACACAGACAAGCAGCATATATGAACACAAACAAGGAACATATATGAACACAAACAAGGAACATATATAAACACAAACAAGGAACATATATAAACACAGACAAGGAACATATATAAACACAAGGAGCATATATAAACACAGACAAGGAGCATATCTAAACACAAGGAGCATATATAAACACAGACAAGGAGCATATATAAACACAAACAAGGAGCATATATAAACACAGACAAGGAACATATATAAACACAGACAAGGAGCATATATAAACACAAACAAGGAACATATATAAACACAGACAAGGAGCATATATAAACACAAGGAACATATATAAACACAAACAAGGAGCATATATAAACACAAACAAGGAACATATATAAACACAAGGAACATATATAAACACAGACAAGGAACATATATAAACACAGACAAGGAACATATATAAACACAAGGAGCATATATAAACACAGACAAGGAGCATATATAAACACAAACAAGGAACATATATAAACACAGACAAGGAGCATATATAAACACAAACAAGGAACATATATAAACACAGACAAGGAGCATATATAAACACAAACAAGGAACATATATAAACACAAGGAACATATATAAACACAGACATGGAACATATATAAACACAGACAAGGAACATATATAAACACAGACAAGGAGCATATATAAACACAAGGAGCATATATAAACACAGACAAGGAGCATATATAAACACAAACAAGGAACATATATAAACACAAGGAGCATATATAAACACAGACAAGGAGCATATATAAACACAAGGAGCATATATAAACACAGAAAAGGAGCATATATACACACAAGGAGCATATATAAACACAAGGAGCATATATAAACACAAGGAGCATATATAAACACAGACAAGGAACATATATAAACACAGACAAGGAGCATATATAAACACAAGGAGCATATATAAACACAGACAAGGAACATATATAAACACAGACAAGGAGCATATATAAACACAAGGAGCATATATAAACACAGACAAGGAACATATATAAACACAAACAAGGAGCATATATAAACACAGACAAGGAACATATATAAACACAGACAAGGAGCATATATAAACACAAACAAGGAACATATATAAACACAGACAAGCAGCATATATGAACACAAACAAGGAACATATATAAACACAGACAAGGAGCATATATAAACACAAACAAGGAGCATATATAAACACAGACAAGGAACATATATAAACACAGACAAGGAGCATATATAAACACAAACAAGGAACATATATAAACACAGACAAGGAGCATATATAAACACAAACAAGGAACATATATAAACACAAGGAGCATATATAAACACAGACAAGGAACATATATAAACACAGACAAGGAGCATATATAAACACAGACAAGGAACATATACAAACACAAACAAGGAACATATATAAACACAGACAAGGAGCATATATAAACACAAGGAGCATATATAAACACAGACAAGGAACATATATAAACACAGACAAGGAGCATATATAAACACAAGGAGCATATATAAACACAAACAAGGAACATATATAAACACAAGGAGCATATATAAACACAGACAAGGAACATATATAAACACAGACAAGGAGCATATATAAACACAGACAAGGAACATATATAAACACAGACAAGGAGCATATATAAACACAAACAAGGAACATATATAAACACAGACAAGGAGCATATATAAACACAAACAAGGAACATATATAAACACAAGGAACATATATAAACACAGACAAGGAACATATATAAACACAGACAAGGAACATATATAAACACAGACAAGGAACATATATAAACACAAGGAGCATATATAAACACAGACAAGGAACATATATAAACACAAGGAGCATATATAAACACAGACAAGGAACATATATAAACACAGACAAGGAGCATATATAAACACAGACAAGGAACATATATAAACACAGACAAGGAGCATATATAAACACAAACAAGGAACATATATAAACACAGACAAGGAACATATATAAACACAAACAAGGAACATATATAAACACAGACAAGGAGCATATATAAACACAGACAAGGAACATATATAAACACAGACAAGGAGCATATATAAACACAAACAAGGAACATATATAAACACAGACAAGGAGCATATATAAACACAGACAAGGAACATATATAAACACAGACAAGGAGCATATATAAACACAAACAAGGAACATATATAAACACAGACAAGGAGCATATATAAACACAGACAAGGAACATATATAAACACAAGGAGCATATATAAACACAGACAAGGAGCATATATAAACACAGACAAGGAGCATATATAAACACAGACAAGGAGCATATATAAACACAGACAAGGAACATATATAAACACAGACAAGGAACATATATAAACACAAGGAGCATATATAAACACAGACAAGGAACATATATAAACACAGACAAGGAGCATATATAAACACAGACAAGGAACATATATAAACACAGACAAGGAACATATATAAACACAGACAAGGAGCATATATAAACACAAACAAGGAACATATATAAACACAAGGAGCATATATAAACACAGACAAGGAACATATATAAACACAGACAAGGAGCATATATAAACACAAACAAGGAACATATATAAACACAGACAAGGAGCATATATAAACACAAACAAGGAGCATATATAAACACAGACAAGGAACATATATAAACACAAGGAGCATATATAAACACAGACAAGGAACATATATAAACACAGACAAGGAGCATATATAAACACAAACAAGGAGCATATATAAACACAAGGAGCATATATAAACACAGACAAGGAACATATATAAACACAGACAAGGAGCATATATAAACACAGACAAGGAACATATATAAACACAAACAAGGAACATATATAAACACAAGGAACATATATAAACACAGACAAGGAGCATATATAAACACAAACAAGGAACATATATAAACACAGACAAGGAACATATATAAACACAAACAAGGAGCATATATAAACACAAACAAGGAACATATATAAACACAGACAAGGAACATATATAAACACAAACAAGGAACATATATAAACACAGACAAGGAACATATATAAACACAGACAAGGAACATATATAAACACAAACAAGGAACATATATAAACACAGACAAGGAACATATATAAACACAAACAAGGAAAATATATAAACACAGACAAGGAACATATATAAACACAAACAAGGAACATATATAAACACAGACAAGGAACATATATAAACACAAACAAGGAGCATATATAAACACAGACAAGGAACATATATAAACACAGACAAGGAGCATATATAAACACAAACAAGGAACATATATAAACACAAACAAGGAACATATATAAACACAGACAAGGAGCATATATAAACACAAGGAGCATATATAAACACAAACAAGGAACATATATAAACACAAGGAGCATATATAAACACAGACAAGGAGCATATATAAACACAAGGAGCATATATAAACACAGACAAGGAGCATATATAAACACAGACAAGGAACATATATAAACACAGACAAGGAGCATATATAAACACAGACAAGGAGCATATATAAACACAGACAAGGAACATATATAAACACAAGGAACATATATAAACACAAACAAGGAGCATATATAAACACAGACAAGGAACATATATAAACACAAACAAGGAGCATATATAAACACAGACAAGGAACATATATAAACACAAACAAGGAGCATATATAAACACAGACAAGGAGCATATATAAACACAAACAAGGAGCATATATAAACACAAGGAGCATATATAAACACAGACAAGGAACATATATAAACACAAGGAGCATATATAAACACAGACAAGGAGCATATATAAACACAAGGAACATATATAAACACAAACAAGGAGCATATATAAACACAAGGAGCATATATAAACACAGACAAGGAACATATATAAACACAAGGAGCATATATAAACACAGACAAGGAACATATATAAACACAAGGAGCATATATAAACACAGACAAGGAGCATATATAAACACAGACAAGGAACATATATAAACACAAGGAGCATATATAAACACAAGGAGCATATATAAACACAAACAAGGAGCATATATAAACACAGACAAGGAACATATATAAACACAGACAAGGAACATATATAAACAGAAGGAACATATATAAACACAAGGAGCATATATAAACACAGACAAGGAACATATATAAACACAGACAAGGAGCATATATAAACACAGACAAGGAGCATATATAAACACAGACAAGGAGCATATATAAACACAAGGAGCATATATAAACACAGACAAGGAACATATATAAACACAGACAAGGAGCATATATAAACACAAGGAGCATATATAAACACAGACAAGGAACATATATAAACACAGACAAGGAGCATATATAAACACAGACAAGGAACATATATAAACACAGACAAGGAGCATCTATAAACACAAGGAACATATATAAACACAAGGAACATATATAAACACAGACAAGGAACATATATAAACACAGACAAGGAACATATATAAACACAGACAAGGAGCATCTATAAACACAAGGAACATATATAAACACAAACAAGGAGCATATATAAACACAAACAAGGAACATATATAAACACAAACAAGGAGCATATATAAACACAAACAAGGAGCATATATAAACACAAACAAGGAACATATATAAACACAAACATGGAACATATATAAACACAAACAAGGAGCATATATAAACACAGACAAGGAACATATATAAACACAGACAAGGAACATATATAAACACAAACAAGGAACATATATAAACACAAGGAACATATATAAACACAGACAAGGAACATATATAAACACAGACAAGGAGCATATATAAACACAAACAAGGAGCATATATAAACACAGACAAGGAACATATATAAACACAAGGAACATATATAAACACAAACAAGGAACATATATAAACACAAGGAACATATATAAACACAGACAAGGAACATATATAAACACAGACAAGGAGCATATATAAACACAAACAAGGAGCATATATAAACACAGACAAGGAGCATATATAAACACAGACAAGGAACATATATAAACACAAGGAACATATATAAACACAGACTACACGTAAAGACAAAGTACATTCATCCAGATTATGGCAGCACGTCTGATTTTTGAATAGCCATTGTTGTATAGATTTAGAAAAAGGATTTCAGAGATGTGATGTTCCTTACTTCTGTGGGTATAATATTCAAAGTATGTGCTGCTCGATAAGAAAAGACTGACTGAATTTTACAATCCCCTCTTGCAGATGCTCTGGAAGATGTGTTTAGATTTTGTTTAATGAATTCATTGAGTGGAGGGGGAGCCATACGATGACAAATGTCGGCTAAATTAATCATGTTTTCCCAGTTAAAGAAATGATATTTAGATTTTACGATGATATGAGTTTGACTTTTTATCCAACGTTTTGAAGGTTTCTAAAGTGTCTCAACTGATCTTAATCACTGGACCGATTCTGCTGTTAAACCTCCGACGTCACGATGTTCAAAGATTTCGTCTCACCTTTCTTAGCTCGACCTCGGTGACCCTCGAGGGGTCCACCAGGGGGCGTGGCCTCCTCAGCGTGTCAATGACGCTCTGCCACTGTGGCGGCAAACCCACGTAGCGTCCGGTCGCTGCGTCATACGACGTGTGGACTCTGTGCTGA
>NC_083623.1:645000-662500 GCF_963584025.1 Labrus mixtus
CTGAACACACACACTGAACACACACACTGAACATACACACACACTGAACATACACACACTGAACACACACACTGAACACACACACTGAACACACACACTGAACATACACACTGAACACACACACTGAACACACACACTGAACACACACACTGAACATACACACTGAACACACACACTGAACATACACACACACTGAACATACACACACTGAACACACACACTGAACACACACACTGAACACACACACTGAACACACACACTGAACACACACACTGAACATACACACACACTGAACACACACACTGAACACACACACTGAACACACACACTGAACACACACACTGAACATACACACACTGAACACACACACTGAACACACACACTGAACATACACACTGAACACACACACACTGAACACACACACACTGAACATACACACACTGAACACACACACTGAACACACACACTGAACACACACACACACTGAACACACACACTGAACATACACACTGAACACACACACTGAACACACACACTGAACACACACACACACACACACACACACACACACACACACACACTGAACACACACACACACACACACACACACACACACACACTGAACACACACACACACACACACACACACACTGAACACACACACACTGAACACACACACACACACACACACACACTGAACACACACACACACACACACACACACACACTGAACACACACACACACACACACACACACACACACACACACTGAACACACACACACACACACACACACACACACACACACACTGAACACACACACACATACACACACACACACTGAACACACACACACTGAACACACACACTGAACACACACACACACACACTGAACACACACACTGAACACACACACACACACACTGAACACACACACACACACACTGAACACACACACTGAACACACACACACACTGAACACACACACACTGAACACACACACTGAACACACACACTGAACACACACACACACACTGAACACACACACTGAACATACACACTGAACACACACACTGAACACACACACTGAACACACACACTGAACACACACACTGAACACACACACACACACTGAACATACACACTGAACACACACACACACACTGAACATACACACACTGAACACACACACACACACACTGAACACACACACTGAACACACACACTGAACATACACACTGAACACACACACTGAACACACACACTGAACACACACACACTGAACACACACACTGAACACACACACTGAACACACACACACTGAACACACACACTGAACACACACACTGAACACACACACACTGAACACACACACTGAACACACACACACACACACTGAACATACACACTGAACACACACACACACACACACTGAACACACACACTGAACACACACACTGAACATACACACTGAACACACACACTGAACACACACACTGAACACACACACACTGAACACACACACTGAACACACACACTGAACACACACACACTGAACACACACACTGAACACACACACTGAACACACACACACTGAACACACACACTGAACACACACACTGAACACACACACTGAACACACACACACTGAACACACACACACTGAACACACACACACTGAACACACACACTGAACACACACACTGAACACACACACTGAACACACACACACACACTGAACATACACACTGAACACACACACACACACTGAACACACTGAACATACACACTGAACACACACACACTGAACACACACACACTGAACACACACACACTGAACACACACACACTGAACACACACACTGAACACACTGAACACACACACTGAACACACACACACTGAACACACACACACACTGAACACACACACACTGAACACACACACTGAACACACACACACTGAACACACACACTGAACACACACACTGAACATACACACTGAACACACACACTGAACACACACACTGAACACACACACACTGAACATACACACTGAACACACACACTGAACACACACACACTGAACACACACACTGAACACACACACTGAACATACACACTGAACACACACACTGAACACACACACTGAACACACACACACTGAACACACACACTGAACACACACACTGAACATACACACTGAACACACACACTGAACACACACACTGAACACACACACTGAACACACACACTGAACATACACACTGAACACACACACTGAACACACACACACTGAACACACACACACTGAACATACACACTGAACACACACACACTGAACACACACACACTGAACATACACACACACACACACACACTGAACATACACACTGAACATACACACTGAACATACACACACTGAACATACACACACACTGAACACACACACTGAACACACACACTGAACACACACACACTGAACACACACACACTGAACATACACACACTGAACATACACACACACTGAACACACACACTGAACACACACACACTGAACACACACACTGAACATACACACACTGAACACACACACACTGAACACACACACTGAACACTCACACTGAACATACACACTGAACACACACTGAACATACACACACTGAACATACACACACTGAACACACACACACTGAACACACACACTGAACACACACACTGAACATACACACACTGAACACACACACACTGAACACACACACTGAACACACACACTGAACACACACACTGAACATACACACACTGAACACACACTGAACACACACACACTGAACACACACACACTGAACACACACTGAACATACACACACTGAACACACACACACTGAACACACACTGAACACACACACACTGAACACACACACTGAACACACACACTGAACACACACACTGAACATACACACACTGAACACACACTGAACACACACACACTGAACACACACACACTGAACACACACTGAACACACACACACTGAACACACACACTGAACACACACACTGAACATACACACACTGAACACACACACACTGAACACACACACTGAACACACACACTGAACACACACACTGAACACACACACACTGAACACACACACTGAACATACACACACTGAACACACACACACTGAACACACACACTGAACACACACACTGAACACACACTGAACACACACACACTGAACACACACACTGAACATACACACACTGAACACACACACTGAACACACACACTGAACACACACACTGAACACACACACTGAACACACACACACTGAACACACACACTGAACATACACACACTGAACACACACTGAACACACACACACTGAACACACACACTGAACATACACACACTGAACACACACACTGAACACACACACTGAACACACACACTGAACACACACACTGAACACACACACACTGAACACACACACACTGAACACACACACTGAACATACACACACTGAACACACACACTGAACACACACACTGAACACACACACTGAACATACACACTGAACACACACACTGAACACACACACTGAAAATACACACTGAACACACACACTGAACACACACACTGAACACACACACACTGAACACACACACACTGAACACACACACACTGAACATACACACTGAACACACACACTGAACATACACACACTGAACATACACACACACTGAACACACACACTGAACACACACACTGAACACACACACTGAACACACACACACTGAACACACACACTGAACACACACACTGAACATACACACACTGAACATACACACACACTGAACACACACACACTGAACATACACACTGAACACACACACACACACACACTGAACATACACACTGAACACACACACTGAACACACACACTGAACACACACACACTGAACACACACACACTGAACATACACACACTGAACACACACACACTGAACACACACACACTGAACATACACACTGAACACACACACACTGAACACACACACACTGAACACACACACACTGAACACACACACTGAACACACACACACTGAACACACACATACACACTGAAAACACACACACTGAACACACACACTGAACACCCACACTGAACACACACACTGAACACACACATACACACTGAACACACACACACTGAACACACACATACACACTGAACACACACACTGAACACACACACTGAACACACACACACTGAACACACACACACTGAACACACACACTGAACACACACACACTGAACACACACACTGAACATACACACTGAACACATACACACTGAACACACACACACTGAACATACACACACTGAACACACACACACTGAACACACACACACACACACACACTGAACACACACACACACACTGAACACACACACTGAACACACACACACACACTGAATACACACACACACTGAACACACACACTGAACACACACACACACACTGAACACACACACACACACTGAACACACACACTGAACACACACACACTGAACACACACACACTGAACACACACTGAACACACACACACTGAACATACACACACTGAACATACACACACTGAACACACATACACTGAACATACACACTGAACACACACACACTGAACACACACACTGAACACACACACTGAACACACACACAATGAACACACACACACTGAACACACACACTGAACACACACACTGAACACACACACACTGAAAACACACACACTGAACACACACACTGAACACACACACTGAACACACACACACACACACACACACACACACACACACTGAACACACACACACACACACACACACACTGAACACACACACACACACACACACACACACACACACACACTGAACACACACAAACACACACACACACACACACTCATACACACACACTGAACACACACACACACACACACACACACACACACACACACACACACACACTGAACACACCCACACACACACTGAACACACACACACACACACACACACACACACACACACTGAACACACACACACACACACACACACACTCATACACACACACTGAACACACACACACACACACACACACACACACTGAACACACACACACACACACACACACACTGAACACACACACACACACTGAACACACACACACACACTGAACACACACACACACACACACACACACACACACTGAACACACACACACACACACACACACACACACTGAACACACACACACACACACACACACACACTGAACACACACACACACACACACACACACTGAACACACACACACTGAACACACACACTGAACACACACACACACACACTGAACACACACACTGAACACACACACACACACACTGAACACACACACACACACACTGAACACACACACTGAACACACACACACACACACTGAACACACACACACACACTGAACACACACACTGAACACACACACTGAACACACACACACACACTGAACACACACACTGAACATACACACTGAACACACACACTGAACACACACACTGAACACACACACTGAACACACACACTGAACACACACACACACACACTGAACATACACACTGAACACACACACACACAAACTGAACACACACACACACACACACACACACACACACACACACACACTGAACATACACACTGAACACACACACTGAACACACACACACTGAACACACACACTGAACACACACACTGAACATACACACTGAACACACACACACTGAACATACACACTGAACATACACACTGAACACACACACTGAACACACACACTGAACATACACACTGAACACACACACTGAACACACACACACTGAACACACACACACTGAACACACACACACTGAACATACACACTGAACACACACACTGAACATACACACACTGAACATACACACACACTGAACACACACACTAAACACACACACTGAACACACACACTGAACACACACACACTGAACACACACACACTGAACACACACACACACTGAACACACACACTGAACATACACACTGAACATACACACACACTGAACACACACACACTGAACATACACACTGAACACACACACAGACACTGAACATACACACACACTGAACACACACACAGAACACACACACACTGAACACACACACACTGAACACACACACACTGAACACACACACACTGAACACACACACACACTGAACACACACACACTGAACACACACACTGAACACACACACTGAACACACACACTGAACACACACACACTGAACACACACACTGAACATACACACTGAACACACACACTGAACACACACACACTGAACACACACACTGAACACACACATACTGAACACACACACACTGAACACACACACTGAACACACACACACTGAACACACACACTGAACACACACACACTGAACACACACATACTGAACACACACACACTGAACACACACACACTGAACACACACACACTGAACACACACACACTGAACACACACACTGAACACACACACACTGAACACACACACTGAACACACACACACTGAACACACACACACTGAACACACACACTGAACACACACACACTGAACACACACACTGAACACACACATACTGAACATACACACTGAACACACACACACTGAACACACACACACTGAACATACACACTGAACACACACACACTGAACACACACACACTGAACACACACACTGAACACACACACACTGAACACACACACTGAACACACACACTGAACACACACACTGAACACACACACACTGAACATACACACTGAACACACACACACTGAACACACACACTGAACACACACACACACTGAACACACACACTGAACACACACACTGAACACACACACACACTGAACACACACACTGAACACACACTGAACACACACACTGAACACACACACTGAACACACACACACTGAACACACACACACTGAACATACACACTGAACACACACACTGAACACACACACTGAACACACACACTGAACACACACACACTGAACACACACACACTGAACACACACACTGAACACACACACACTGAACACACACACTGAACACACACACTGAACACACACACTGAACACACACACACACTGAACACACACACTGAACACACACACTGAACACACACACACACTGAACACACACACACTGAACATACACACTGAACACACACACTGAACATACACACTGAACATACACACTGAACATACACACACTGAACATACACACACACTGAACACACACACACTGAACATACACACTGAACACACACACTGAACACACACACACTGAACATACACACTGAACATACACACTGAACACACACACACTGAACACACACACACTGAACACACACACTGAACACACACACTGAACACACACACACTGAAAACACACACACTGAACACACACACTGAACACACACACTGAACACACACACACACACACACACACACACACTGAACACACACACACACACACACACTGAACACACACACACACACACACACACACACACACACACACACTGAACACACACAAACACACACACACACACACACTCATACACACACACTGAACACACACACACACACACACACACACACACTGAACACACCCACACACACACTGAACACACACACACACACACACACACACACACACACTGAACACACACACACACACACACACACTCATACACACACACTGAACACACACACACACACACTGAACACACACACACACACACACACTGAACACACACACACACTGAACACACACACACACACACACACACACACACACTGAACACACACACACACACACACACACACACACACACACACTGAACACACACACACACACACACACACACACACACACACACTGAACACACACACACACACACACACACTGAACACACACACACTGAACACACACACTGAACACACACACACACACACACTGAACACACACACTGAACACACACACACACACACTGAACACACACACACACTGAACACACACACTGAACACACACACTGAACACACACACACACACTGAACACACACACTGAACATACACACTGAACACACACACTGAACACACACACTGAACACACACACTGAACACACACACTGAACACACACACACACACTGAACATACACACTGAACACACACACACAAACTGAACACACACACACACACACACACACACACACACACTGAACATACACACTGAACACACACACTGAACACACACACACTGAACACACACACTGAACACACACACTGAACATACACACTGAACACACACACACTGAACATACACACTGAACATACACACTGAACACACACACTGAACACACACACTGAACATACACACTGAACACACACATTGAACACACACACACTGAACACACACACACTGAACACACACACACTGAACATACACACTGAACACACACACTGAACATACACACACTGAACATACACACACACTGAACACACACACTAAACACACACACTGAACACACACACTGAACACACACACACTGAACACACACACTGAACATACACACTGAACACACACACACTGAACACACACACACTGAACACACACACACACTGAACACACACACTGAACATACACACTGAACATACACACACACTGAACACACACACACTGAACATACACACTGAACACACACACAGACACTGAACATACACACACACTGAACACACACACAGAACACACACACACTGAACACACACACACTGAACACACACACACTGAACACACACACACACTGAACACACACACACTGAACACACACACTGAACACACACACTGAACACACACACTGAACACACACACACACACACTGAACACACACACTGAACATACACACTGAACACACACACTGAACACACACACACTGAACACACACACTGAACACACACATACTGAACACACACACACTGAACACACACACTGAACACACACACACTGAACACACACACTGAACAAAAACACACTGAACACACACACACTGAACACACACACTGAACACACACACACTGAACACACACACACTGAACACACACACACACTGAACACACACACTGAACACACACACACTGAACACACACACACTGAACACACACACTGAACACACACACACACTGAACACACACACTGAACACACACACACTGAACACACACATACTGAACATACACACACTGAACACACACACACTGAACACACACACACTGAACATACACACTGAACACACACACACTGAACACACACACACTGAACACACACACTGAACACACACACACTGAACACACACACTGAACACACACACTGAACACACACACACTGAACACACACACTGAACACACACACACTGAACACACACACTGAACACACACACACACTGAACACACACACTGAACACACACACTGAACACACACACACACTGAACACACACACTGAACACACACTGAACACACAC
Organism: Labrus mixtus; assembly: GCF_963584025.1. Lineage (NCBI taxonomy): Eukaryota > Metazoa > Chordata > Actinopteri > Labriformes > Labridae > Labrus > Labrus mixtus. The sequence continues at coordinate 654,674 of NC_083623.1, forward strand.
ACTGAACACACACACTGAACACACACACACTGAACACACACACACTGAACATACACACTGAACACACACACTGAACACACACACTGAACACACACACTGAACACACACACACTGAACACACACACACTGAACACACACACTGAACACACACACACTGAACACACACACTGAACACACACACTGAACACACACACACACTGAACACACACACTGAACACACACACTGAACACACACACACACTGAACACACACACACTGAACACACACACTGAACATACACACTGAACACACACACTGAACATACACACTGAACATACACACTGAACATACACACACTGAACATACACACACACTGAACACACACACACTGAACATACACACTGAACACACACACTGAACACACACACACTGAACATACACACTGAACATACACACTGAACACACACACACACACTGAACATACACACTGAACACACACACTGAACACACACACTGAACACACACACACTGAACACACACACACTGAACATACACACACTGAACACACACACACACTGAACACACACACACTGAACACACACACACTGAACACACACACTGAACACACACACACTGAACACACACATACACACTGAACACACACACACTGAACACACACACACTGAACACACACACACTGAACACACACACACTGAACACACACACTGAACACACACACACTGAACACACACATACACACTGAACACACACACACTGAACACACACACTGAACACACACACACTGAACACACACATACACACTGAACACATACACACTGAACACACACACACTGAACACACACACACACACTGAACACACACACACACACTGAACACACACACTGAACACACACACACACACACACTGAATACACACACACACTGAACACACACACTGAACACACACACTGAACACACACACACACACTGAACACACACACACACACTGAACACACACACACACACTGAACACACACACTGAACACACACACACTGAACACACACACACTGAACACACACTGAACACACACACTGAACATACACACACTGAACATACACACACTGAACACACATACACTGAACATACACACTGAACACACACACACTGAACACACACACTGAACACACACACTGAACACACACACACTGAACACACACACACTGAACACACACACTGAACACACACACTGAACACACACACACTGAAAACACACACACTGAACACACACACTGAACACACACACTGAACACACACACACACACTGAACACACACACACACACACACACACACTGAACACACACACACACACACACACACACTGAACACACACAAACACACACACAAACACACACACACTCATACACACACACTGAACACACACACACACACACACACACACACTGAACACACACACACACACACTGAACACACACACACACACACACACACACACACACACACACACTGAACACACACACACACACACACACACACTCATACACACACACTGAACACACACACACACACACACACACACACACTGAACACACACACACACACACACACTGAACACACACACACACACACACACACACACACACACTGAACACACACACACACACACACACACACACACACACACACACTGAACACACACACACACACACACACACACACACACTGAACACACACACACACACACACTGAACACACACACACTGAACACACACACACTGAACACACACACTGAACACACACACACACACACACTGAACACACACACTGAACACACACACACACACTGAACACACACACACACACACACACACACACTGAACACACACACACACACTGAACACACACACTGAACATACACACTGAACACACACACTGAACACACACACTGAACACACACACTGAACACACACACTGAACACACACACACACACTGAACATACACACTGAACACACACACACACACTGAACACACACACACACACACACTGAACATACACACTGAACACACACACTGAACACACACACACTGAACACACACACTGAACACACACACTGAACATACACACTGAACACACACACACTGAACATACACACTGAACATACACACTGAACACACACACTGAACACACACACTGAACATACACACTGAACACACACACTGAACACACACACTGAACACACACACACTGAACACACACACACTGAACACACACACACTGAACATACACACTGAACACACACACTGAACATACACACACTGAACATACACACACACTGAACACACACACTGAACACACACACTGAACACACACACTGAACACACACACACTGAACACACACACACTGAACACACACACACACTGAACACACACACTGAACATACACACACTGAACATACACACACACTGAACACACACACACTGAACATACACACTGAACACACACACAGACACTGAACATACACACACACTGAACACACACACAGAACACACACACACTGAACACACACACTGAACACACACACACTGAACACACACACACACACACACTGAACACACACACTGAACACACACACACACTGAACACACACACACTGAACACACACACTGAACACACACACTGAACACACACACACACACACTGAACACACACACTGAACATACACACTGAACACACACACTGAACACACACACACTGAACACACACACTGAACACACACATACTGAACACACACACACTGAACACACACACTGAACACACACACACTGAACACACACACTGAACACACACACACTGAACACACACATACTGAACACACACACACTGAACACACACACACTGAACACACACATACTGAACACACACACACTGAACACACACACACTGAACACACACACTGAACACACACACACTGAACACACACACACTGAACACACACACTGAACACACACACACTGAACACACACACACTGAACACACACACTGAACACACACACACTGAACACACACACTGAACACACACACACACTGAACACACACACACTGAACACACACACTGAACACACACACACTGAACACACACACTGAACACACACATACTGAACATACACACTGAACACACACACACTGAACACACACACACTGAACATACACACTGAACACACACACTGAACACACACACTGAACACACACACTGAACATACACACTGAACACACACACACTGAACACACACACACTGAACACACACACTGAACACACACACACACTGAACACACACACACTGAACACACACACTGAACACACACACACTGAACACACACACTGAACACACACATACTGAACATACACACTGAACACACACACACTGAACACACACACACACTGAACATACACACTGAACACACACACACTGAACACACACACACTGAACACACACACTGAACACACACACACACTGAACACACACACTGAACACACACACTGAACACACACACACTGAACATACACACTGAACACACACACACTGAACACACACACTGAACACACACACACTGAACACACACACTGAACACACACACTGAACACACACACTGAACACACACACTGAACACACACTGAACACACACACTGAACACACACACACACACTGAACACACACACTGAACACACACACACTGAACACACACACACACTGAACATACACACTGAACACACACACTGAACACACACACTGAACACACACACTGAACACACACACACTGAACACACACACACTGAACACACACACTGAACACACACACTGAACACACACACTGAACACACACACTGAACACACACACTGAACACACACACACTGAACACACACACACTGAACACACACACTGAACACACACACTGAACACACACATACTGAACATACACACTGAACACACACACACACTGAACACACACACACTGAACATACACACTGAACACACACACTGAACACACACACTGAACACACACACTGAACATACACACTGAACACACACACACTGAACACACACACACTGAACACACACACTGAACACACACACACACTGAACACACACACACTGAACACACACACTGAACACACACACACTGAACACACACACTGAACACACACATACTGAACATACACACTGAACACACACACACTGAACACACACACACACTGAACATACACACTGAACACACACACACTGAACACACACACACTGAACACACACACTGAACACACACACACACTGAACACACACACTGAACACACACACTGAACACACACACACTGAACATACACACTGAACACACACACACTGAACACACACACTGAACACACACACACTGAACACACACACTGAACACACACACTGAACACACACACTGAACACACACACTGAACACACACTGAACACACACACTGAACACACACACACACACTGAACACACACACTGAACACACACACACTGAACACACACACACACTGAACATACACACTGAACACACACACTGAACACACACACTGAACACACACACTGAACACACACACACTGAACACACACACACTGAACACACACACTGAACACACACACACTGAACACACACACTGAACACACACACTGAACACACACACTGAACACACACACTGAACACACACACTGAACACACACACACTGAACACACACACACTGAACACACACACTGAACACACACACACTGAACACACACACTGAACACACACACTGAACACACACACACACTGAACACACACACTGAACACACACACTGAACACACACACACACTGAACACACACACACTGAACACACACACTGAACATACACACTGAACACACACACTGAACATACACACTGAACATACACACTGAACATACACACACTGAACATACACACACACTGAACACACACACTGAACATACACACTGAACACACACACTGAACACACACACACTGAACATACACACTGAACACACACACTGAACACACACACACTGAACATACACACTGAACATACACACTGAACACACACACACACACTGAACATACACACTGAACACACACACTGAACACACACACTGAACACACACACACTGAACACACACACACTGAACATACACACACTGAACACACACACACACTGAACACACACACACTGAACACACACACACTGAACACACACACTGAACACACACACACTGAACACACACATACACACTGAACACACACACACTGAACACACACACACTGAACACACACACACTGAACACACACACACTGAACACACACACTGAACACACACACACTGAACACACACATACACACTGAACACACACACACTGAACACACACACTGAACACACACACACTGAACACACACATACACACTGAACACATACACACTGAACACACACACACTGAACACACACACACACACTGAACACACACACACACACTGAACACACACACTGAACACACACACACACACACTGAATACACACACACACTGAACACACACACTGAACACACACACTGAACACACACACACACACTGAACACACACACACACACACTGAACACACACACACACACTGAACACACACACTGAACACACACACACTGAACACACACACACTGAACACACACTGAACACACACACTGAACATACACACACTGAACATACACACACTGAACACACATACACTGAACATACACACTGAACACACACACACTGAACACACACACTGAACACACACACTGAACACACACACACTGAACACACACACACTGAACACACACACTGAACACACACACTGAACACACACACACTGAAAACACACACACTGAACACACACACTGAACACACACACTGAACACACACACACACACTGAACACACACACACACACACACACACACACTGAACACACACACACACACACACACACACTGAACACACACAAACACACACACAAACACACACACACTCATACACACACACTGAACACACACACACACACACACACACACACACTGAACACACACACACACACACTGAACACACACACACACACACACACACACACACACACACACACTGAACACACACACACACACACACACACACTCATACACACACACTGAACACACACACACACACACACACACACACACACTGAACACACACACACACACACACACTGAACACACACACACACACACACACACACACACACTGAACACACACACACACACACACACACACACACACACACACACTGAACACACACACACACACACACACACACACACACTGAACACACACACACACACACTGAACACACACACACTGAACACACACACACTGAACACACACACTGAACACACACACACACACACACTGAACACACACACTGAACACACACACACACACTGAACACACACACACACACACACACACACTGAACATACACACACACACTGAACACACACACTGAACATACACACTGAACACACACACTGAACACACACACTGAACACACACACTGAACACACACACTGAACACACACACACACACTGAACATACACACTGAACACACACACACACACACTGAACACACACACACACACACACACTGAACATACACACTGAACACACACACTGAACACACACACACTGAACACACACACTGAACACACACACTGAACATACACACTGAACACACACACACTGAACATACACACTGAACATACACACTGAACACACACACTGAACACACACACTGAACATACACACTGAACACACACACTGAACACACACACTGAACACACACACACTGAACACACACACACTGAACACACACACACTGAACATACACACTGAACACACACACTGAACATACACACACTGAACATACACACACACTGAACACACACACTGAACACACACACTGAACACACACACTGAACACACACACACTGAACACACACACACTGAACACACACACACACTGAACACACACACTGAACATACACACACTGAACATACACACACACTGAACACACACACACTGAACATACACACTGAACACACACACAGACACTGAACATACACACACACTGAACACACACACAGAACACACACACACTGAACACACACACTGAACACACACACACTGAACACACACACACACACACACTGAACACACACACTGAACACACACACACACTGAACACACACACACTGAACACACACACTGAACACACACACTGAACACACACACTGAACACACACACACACACACTGAACACACACACTGAACATACACACTGAACACACACACTGAACACACACACACTGAACACACACACTGAACACACACATACTGAACACACACACACTGAACACACACACTGAACACACACACACTGAACACACACACTGAACACACACACACTGAACACACACATACTGAACACACACACACTGAACACACACACACTGAACACACACACACTGAACACACACACACTGAACACACACACACTGAACACACACACTGAACACACACACACTGAACACACACACACTGAACACACACACTGAACACACACACACTGAACACACACACACTGAACACACACACTGAACACACACACACTGAACACACACACTGAACACACACACACACTGAACACACACACACTGAACACACACACTGAACACACACA
>NC_083623.1:677500-685000 GCF_963584025.1 Labrus mixtus
TATTACACATGTTTTAATACACATGTTCTACTACACATGTTCTATTACACATGTTCTGAAGCACATGTTCTATTACACATGTTCTATTACACATGTTCTGAAGCAAGCATTACACATGTTCTAATACAGATGTTCTACTATACATGTTCTGAAGCAAGCATTACACATGTTCTACTACACGTTCTGAAGCACATGTTCTAATACACATGTTCTGAAGCAAGCATTACACATGTTCTAATACACATGTTCTAATACACATGTTCTATTGCACATGTTCTAATACACATGTTCTACTATACATGTTCTATTACACATGTTCTAATACACATGTTCTAATATACATGTTCTATTACACATGTTCTACTACACATGTTCTACTACACATGTTCTACTACACATGTTATAATACACATGTTCTGAAGCAAGCATTACACATGTTCTAATACACATGTTCTACTACACATGTTCTAATAGACATGTTCTACTACACATGTTCTAATACACATGTTCTATTACACATGTTCTAATACACATGTTCTGAAGCACATGTTCTATTACACATGTTCTGAAGCAAGCATTACACATGTTCTAATACAGATGTTCTACTACACATGTTCTGAAGCAAGCATTACACATGTTCTACTACACATGTTCTGAAGCACATGTTCTAATACACATGTTCTGAAGCAAGCATTACACATGTTCTAATACAGATGTTCTACTACACATGTTCTGAAGCACATGTTCTACTACACATGTTCTGAAGCACGTTCTATTACGCATGTTCTATTACGCATGTTCCAATACACACATGTTCTATTTCTATTACACATGTTCTACTACACATTTTCTACTACACATGTGCATTAGAACATGTTCTAATGCATTGTTCTAACACACGTTTTATTTGTGTGTGTGTGTGTGCAGAGCGCAGTGTGTTTTTTAGAGGGATGTTTGAGCGGTATGAGAAAAGAGACGAAGAAGAAAGTGACTCAGGTGAGAACTTTTTGTTTACCAACAGATCACACAGGATTCTTTTTTACAGCGTGGTAGTGTTTCTGTACACTCAACTGACAGGAAGTGACCTCACTGTCTCTGCAGGAAACATAGCGCTGGCAGTCCTGCTGTCGGTGGCCATCTTGGCTCTGCTGGCAGTCATCACCTACTGTTTCCTCAAGAACCGTAAAGAGCGCTCCCACAGGCCCGTCAGCACAGGCCCCGCCCACGTGGCGCTGTCAGAGCAGGACACGCTGGTCTACAACAGCACCACCAAACCTGTATGACGTCATCACCACCACATCTCACTGCCATCACCATGGAGACCTGTACCAGCTGCGGCCTGTTTAGATTTCAAACAAACTTTATTCAAACCTGCTGCGTGCAAAGGTTGTTTTAACGTTTTTTTACAGTGTGCTGGGTGTGATGTAATATATTAAAGATTCCTGTTTTTTACAGTGTGCTGGGTTTGATGTAATATATTAATGATTGCTGTTTTTTAGTGTTCTGGGTTTGATGTAATATATTAATGATTGCTGTTTTTTACAGTGTGCTGGGTTTGATGTAATATATTAATGATTGCTGTTTTTTAGTGTTCTGGGTTTGATGTAATATATTAATGATTGCTGTTTTTTACAGTGTGCTGGGTTTGATGTAATATATTCGTAATGTCTGCGTTTGGGTCTCACGTTTGTTGGTTTGTTTTTGTTTAGTGTGATGTTTCTAAATATGAACTGAATCCTCTCAGGGAGTTATTTTCATTTTTAAGATAAATAAATAAACTGTCATTTTAAACATGTTTAAAAAAATAAAAAATTCTATAAGTTCTTCATTTCAAAGTCGATCTAATAGAATTTTAGCACACAGAAATTACTGTGGCTCATAAACACAGAACAGTTTCATGATGAGAGCCTGATGGAGTCAGTTCAGTTCAAAGGGCCTTGTTGTCATGGTTACCGTGCGTTGACATTGTCAAAGCTGAAGTGAAAATAAAACAAAGTTAAGGACAATGAGATGAAAACAGATGAAATATAAAAGTCACAGTCTAACATACACTAAGCTCTGCTGCCACCCAGTGGTCAAACACGGTACTGCAGCTTCAAATTCAAATTACATTCCAAATCAGAGAGATGGGGGGAGGGGGAGGAGAGAGAGAGACAGAGAGAGAGAGAGAGATGGGGGGAGGGGGAGGAGAGAGAGATTTAGATTTTTAAACAGACCTTTATTTATCAATCTTCTTACTGTTCAACAATAATATACATTCCTAATATTCACAGATGACATTCACAAAATAAACAGATTTTACATCAGCACATGAACTAACTGATCATGCTCTACAGAGCACAGCACACTGTCATGAGTCCACACTGACTGGAAAGTCTCCAGGTCCTGATTTGCTCTGTAGAAGCTGAAGTCCAAAAACAACCTGGATTTTAACATTTTTACAAACAACAGCTTCACATCAACAACATCGTCTGGCTCCTCCACCTTCCTCCTCCTACTCACGTACACGGCCATCTTAGCCTGACCAAGGACAAAGTTTATCAGCTGACATTTGTGTTTGTGTTGTCGAGTGTATTTAAAACCACAAATAAAAACCTGCTTAGTAAAAAACTCTTTAAAACCAGTAAAAACCTTCTCCAGAAGATCAAACAGAGGTTTCAGCCGACTGCACTCTAAAAAACAGTGAAACACCGTCTCCCTGTGCACACAGAAAGGACACTGATCAACAACATTCACATTAAGAACAGAGATAAAAGAGTTCAATGATTCCATGCAGGATTCTCCACTGGAGGTCTGCATGTCTCTTACACAAGGGGGGTTTGTATAAAGACTCCCAGGAGGGTCTTGACTCAGGAGCCAGCCCCAAATAAGTCCTCCAGGGGGTGTCACTGCGTGCGTTCAGTGTCTTTTTATTCAAAGTCTTAACAATCAGTCTGTAAAAAGTCTTTCCTGCAGCGTCGGCCAGTAGAGGACCAGAACAGTCCTTCAGGTCTGCAGACAGAGTGAATTCAGGAAACGGGTCAGTTTGGTCGGGCAGCAGAGAACCGTCCCCATAGTCCGACATCAGAGACATCTCTGGTCCTGTCAGCTGATGCCTCCAGTGATTCAGCAACCGATCAACGACTCTGGTCGACCTCACCCCCAGACGAGCAGCCAGACCAGCAGGACAGTCCAGCCGAGGTCCGGTCAGCTCCACCACCTGCTCCAGAGTGGAAATCCTGGCACTGCAGAACTTTCCGGACAGGCTCGGTCCAGCCCAGTCAGGAAGATGAAAACGTCCTCCAAACAGTACAGGCTCTTTAAGCAGCCAGTACAAAGAGTGGGAGTGTCCCTGTCTCTGCCTGTTCACCAGACTCCACACGTTAAAAACACTTCGATAAAATCCAGTGACAGAGGAAATGTTCACTTGCTGTAAATCCATTAAAAACAGAGACGAGCTCAGCCCCAGTTCTCCAAACCGCTGTAGAAGACAGCAGGCCAGCGGTCTCCAGACCAGGTCTGCAGGCCCAGTGAGTAGTCTCTGGAGGAACTGTAGGCGGAGAGTAGCCCCCCTGCTGGCCAGGTGGACTAATCCATGTCCTCCTTCCTCTTTAGGGAGGAAGAGTACACTCTGAGGAATCCAGTGTAACCTGTCCCAAAAAAAATCAACTAACACTCTTTGAATGTTACACAGGAGAGAGGACGGAGGGTCGATACAGGTCAGTCTGTGCCACAGGGCAGAGGAAACAAGATTATTGGCTACAAGTACACGACCTTTAAAAGACATCTTTGGCAACAGCCACCTCCATTTATCAAGACGTCCTTTTACTTTTTCTAAAACACCCTCCCAGTTTTTACTAACAAATGTTTCGTTCCCCAAAAACACTCCCAAGTATTTAAAACCTCCTGACTTCCAAAAGAGGCCTCCAGGCAGACTGAGCCGACCCCTCAGCTTCTCTCCCACCATCAGTGCTTCACTTTTCAGCCAGTTCACTTTGGCAGAAGATATCGACCCAAACAAATTCACAGTCTCTTTTAAAACATCGATATCTCTCTGCTGATTAACAAAAACAATGACGTCATCAGCATACGCTGACAATTTAAAACTGACATCAGAGGCAGGAAAACGAACACCAGAGAGACCTGACCTCAGTCTGTGAAGCAGGGGTTCAATGGCTAGGGAATATAACATCCCAGATAAAGAGCAGCCCTGCCTCACCCCCCTCTGTACACTAAAAGGAGCACTCAGGCCTCCGTTGATCTTTAGCACACTCGCAATGTCACGGTACAAAACCTGGATCTTAGCTAAGAAACATGGGTTGAACCCAAAGGCGGTTAGAGTCCGCCATAGATACTGGTGTTCAACCCGATCAAAAGCCTTTTCCTGGTCTAGTGAAATCAGACCAGTGTCTACAGCCAATGAACCAGAGACTTCCAAAACATGCCGAATGAGAGTGATGTTATCACTGATGAGCCTGCCGGGCACACAGTAGGTCTGGTCTGTGTGGATGATCGACCCCATCACCTGCCTTAGTCTGGATGCCAGGACCTTAGACAGGATTTTGTAGTCTGTACAAAGTAATGATACTGGTCTCCAGTTCTTTAGATCCTGAAGGTCGCCTTTCTTTGGCAGCAGAGTGATAACTGCTCTCCTGCAGCTCAGAGGCAGACGACCCCTCTCCAAACTGTCTCTTAAAACCTCCAGGAGATCCTCTCCCAGCACACACCAAAACACTTTATAAAAGTCAACAGGAAGGCTATCAATACCTGGAGCTTTTCCATTCTGCAGACTCATGACAGCAGAGTAGAGTTCAGACAGAGACAGCTGGGCCTCCAGCTCTGTGTTGTCTTCAGTGCTGACTTGAGGAAGACCGGTGTAGAAGGACTCACACACCTCTGGATGATCAACGAACCTGCTCGTGTACAGATCCTTATAAAAACCAGCTGCATGTTTTCTGATCCCAGCAGAATCTGAGATCGATTGTCCACTGCTGGATCGTACAGAGTGAAAGATCTTCTTCTGTCCACTTTTCTTCTCCAGACCAAAAAAGAACTGAGACGGAGCATCCATCTGGGTGACATCCAGGAACCGAGACCTGACCAGAGCCCCCTGTGCTTTAACGCCCAGCAGGTTGGCTAAAGCCGACTTTTTAGATTTGAGGGAAGCTAAATGTCCCTGATTTCCTGTGGCATCAACTAAACCCTGTAGTTCTACCACTTCAATCTCTAGATCTCTCAAAGATCTGGTAATGTCCCTGGTGACTTTTTCCAAAGTCCCACCACTGCTGAATGGTTTTAAAATCAGACTTCAGCTGTCTGTGAGTGACCCAAAAGTACTCCAGTGCAGACTTAAAAGCTTTATCGTGCAGCAGTGTGGTGTTAAAATGCCAATACGCACTTTGAAGTCTGACATTCTTAATAAAAACAGAGCAATAAACGAGACAGTGATCAGTGAAGCCTACAGGAACAATAAGACACTCTTTAAAAACATTCATGTTGTGTTTAAAACAATAAAAGAGATAAAACATTGTCTTTAGAGTGACTCCATGTGTACTGTCTGTGTGTGTGGTGTAAACTCCTCCACACATCCAGCAGCTCGTGTGTTTCTAAAAACTGTCTGAGTCTGTGTGAGGAGGCGCTGTGAGGCTCTTGGTGGTTTCTATCTAAACCTGGGTTTGCTGTACAGTTAAAATCCCCCCCCAAGAATAAATACTCCCCTGTATTGCACTTTTTAACAGTGTCACACAAAACACTCAACACACTCAATCTGTCCACAGCGTGACATGGGACATACACATTAATCAGAGTCATTTTTACATTTTCATACTGCACTCTAATTTTCAATAAGCAGCCTTCAATGACCTCCTCTACTTCACACGAAGCAGGCAGAAAGCCTCTAGAAAAAATGAAGCCGACTCCTCCACTACAGGTGGACTTATGGCTGAGGATCACCTCCCCAGGCCACTCCTTCCTCCACTGACTCTCGTTCTTAGAGTCACTGTGTGACTCCTGAAACATTCAAATATCTAACTGTTTGAACTCCATCAGTTGAAATAGTGCAGCTCTTTTTGCATCATCTCTCGCTCCATTTAAATTTAAGGTGCCAATTTTAAATTCACACATTGAGAGAGAGGAGTTTAAAAAAGAAACAAGATAAAAACACAACAAGAGGAAAGAGATGAGACACAGTCTAAACATCATCATCGCTGATTTGTGCTTTCGCTTTCCCGATCAGTTTTTTGAGACGAAAGATCTCTGGACCTGTGAGGCCGTCGTTACCAAAAGCACCGGAGCTCCTAGTTAAAGGCCGAGCTGAACTTAAAAAACACTTCAGGTCTGGAAAGAAATCCTCTAAATTGAGCAGCCTGAGGCCCTTGGTGTCCTGTAGAAACTTTTTAATGTGAGCTGAGGTGTAAGTGACTGGACCTTCTTGTGTGGACATGAGCTCACTGTCACTCTCTGCTCTTACTGCTCCTGTCTTTCTGTCCTTCTTCACTGCTTTAGCACTGCCCTGAAAGCTTTCAATCTTCCTCTTCTGAGAGATCTTTAATGACTCTTCATCAGACATATCCTCATCCTCAACATAATCAACACACACACTATTACTTTCCTGACTTACCTCATCACATCCAGTTCTCTCTTTTTCTTTGTCTTCCTGTTTACTGTTCTTTACCTGGCCCTCATCACTGACCACTGACAGTTCTTCCACATCAGACACTTGACTTTTCTGAGGCCCAGCAGCAGGTCTGTCTGAGAGAACTCCACTAGGACCCTCTATAGCGGCCTCAGCTCCGCCGAGCACCGCGACAGCTCCGCCGGCGGCAGCATCGAGCGGTACCGCGTCTGCAGCCGCAGCCGGCCCGGGGGTCACAGCGGCCGGCCCGGGGGTCACAGCGGCCGGCCCGGGGGTCACAGCGGCCGGCCCGGGGGTCACAGCGGCCGGCCCGGGGGTCACAGCAGCCGGTGCTGCCTGAGCGGATTAAATGTCCCTCTCCACCACACCCAAAACACTTCATGGTCGCTGATGTTGCGAACACCATGTAATTAAAACCATCGACTTTGAAATTAAAAGACAAATTGAGATCGTCTGAATTGTTTTTCATGACCATGAACACTTGTCTTCTGTGACAAACAACGTGTTTGAGCAGGGGGGACTTACATCCCAGAGACACCATTTTAACCTGGGATACTACCTGCCCATACCTGGACAGCTCTTTAACTAACATTTCATTTTTAATGAACGGGGGGGCGTTAGAGATGGTGACTCTTTTAGCCGGGTTGATCAGGGGGAGAACAGAGGTGAAGGTGTCTTTAATAACTACACCTTGTTCGACCACATCGTTCACTTTAGCCCCGTGTCCCCGTTCATGCGGGAGGCAGACCTCACTCTGCCGTAACCCACCACCTCTCCAACCGCTAAACTAGCCTCCTCCACCGAGCAGCTGACAGCCGGCACCAACTTCACTGCATGTGTCAGCTTCTCAAAGTCCAGCTCCACGTCTACGACGGGCATGCTGCCCA
>NC_083623.1:687115-689615 GCF_963584025.1 Labrus mixtus
TGAACACACAACATGAACACACAACATGAACACACACAACATGAACACACAACATGAACACACACAACATGAACACACACAACATGAACACACACAACATGAACACACAACATGAACACACAACATGAACACACACAACATGAACACACACAACATGTACACACACAACATGTACACACACAACATGAACACACACACAACATGAACACACACAACATGTACACACACAACATGTACACACACAACATGAACACACACAACATGAACACACACAACATGTACACACACACACACACACACACACACATGTACACACACACAACATGAACATACACACACACACACACACACACACACACACACGTACACACACACAACATTTACACACACACAACATGAACATACACACACACACACACACACGTACACACACACAACATTTACACACAACATGTACACACAGAATCAGTTGTGTAGTTGCATTCTGATGAAAGCACTGACAGGATGTGATGACATCATAACAATGTGTGAGGGGGCGGGGCCACATGAATGTATAGAAACGTGACGTATCCTCACGTTTCCTGCATGTACAGGAATGCATCAGGGCTGTGTTATAGAAGCCTTCAGTACAGTCATTCTTCTAAATGAGGCGCATGCGCAGAGAGTACCAGCAGCGCTGCAGACAGAGCGAGAGAGAGAGAGAGACAGGTACACGGAGCTCAGAGCGGATGCAGCTGATGAAGAGACTGAAGTTATTTTAAAGACTTTATTGAGGTGAGTCTAACTTTACTCACACACAGTGTTACAGTGTGTGTGTGATATCTCTGAGTGTGTGTGTGTGTGTGTGTGTGTGTGTGTGTGTGTGTGACAGTCTGACTGATGGATCTCTTACACACACACACACTCTCTCTCTCTCTGCTGAATCTACACGGAAGTGTGTAAACTCCGGTTTGTGGCTCACACTCTGCAGACATGAACAAAGTGTGTCACACCTGAAGATCCGCTCCTCCTGTTTCAAACTGAGCTTCACTTCAAACAAATCTCACAGTTACAAAGTGTGAACCAGGTAAAGACTGCTGTCCCACTTGTGGAAGTTGGTGTCAGTGCAGAACTCCGTCTACAAATCTCGACTTGTAGAGATGACGCGATCGCTTGTAAAAAAGGAGCACTCCTAACTTATCACCCGGATGGATTCAGAGTCAGGGGGACTCGGTGTATAATTCGGAGTTTATATTGTAGATAAGAAAAGTCGTTATGTTAACGATGACCGGTTTCTTTGGCAGCACCTCGCCTCCAAACACGCCCTAAACTGTGCAGCAAGCCAGCGCCGAGGAACGGACAGACAAGTCTGAACTCTTCTCTGATTTCATCACATTCAGACCTGTTCGGTTAAACACGCTGAGCCGAACTGAGCCGAAGCTTCACCCGAGTCAGAGAGTCTGACACAGGTCAGCTGGTGTGTGTGTGTGTGTGTGTGTGTGTGTGTGTCTGTCCAATGGAGAAACACTCAAATTAAGAGATTTCTAAACGGAGATTTGTCTGAGAGCACAGAGAGAACTCTGCTTATCTTCCAGATCAGGTTGTTGTTGTTGTTGTTGTTGTTGTTGTTGTTGTTGTTGTTGTTGTTGTTGTTGCTGAGATGTGAGCATGCTCAGACAGATCTCGTTAGTCTCTGATTTGGCTACTAATTGTTGCTAACATGTTAATAAAGTTCTAATGTGACTCAGACTTGTTGGAGGTCTGTTAGTCTAATAAAAGATCACAGAGAGACAGACTCTAGTGGACACTGGAGGAACTGCAGCTGTAAAGTTGGACATTTTAACATAGAGCTCTATGAGGACTGACTCACTGCAAGAGACAGACTCTAGTGGACACTGGAGGAACTGCAGCTGTAAAGTTGGACATTTTAACATGGAGCTATATGAGGACTGACTCACTGCAGGAGACAGACTCTAGTGGACACTGGAGGAACTGCAGCTGTAAAGTTGGACATTTTAACATAGAGCTCTATGGGGACTGACTCACTGCAGGAGACAGACTCTAGTGGACACTGGAGGAACTGCAGCTGATGTGATGGTGATAAAGAAGCAGCACTTTCTGCTGCTGTCTGTGTCTCTGAGCCGGTCTTACTGGTCCTTCAGTCGATCTCACAGAGTTTTGTTTTGCCCTCATTACAGACTGAGTAGATCATGTCCCACACACACACACACACACACACACACACACACACACACAGGGAAGCAGCTCCAGTTTCTTCCTCTTTGGTTTTTAAATGTTCTTTCATTAGGACACACTCAACAGCACGTCACTGCCTCAGAGGAGCAGCTGATGCTCGCTCATTTATCACTAAACTTAATTTAGTCCTCACATCAATGACGACATTCAGACGAGATGGAACAGCTCCTTCTATACCATCAAAGATTGTGTGTGTGTCTTCTTTGAGTTGTTTTCACATCAACTGTCAAACACTGTGATATTTACCTGTGTGTGTGTGTGTTTG
>NC_083623.1:704615-714615 GCF_963584025.1 Labrus mixtus
TCAGTTATCATACCAGGGCTTTTATTGTGAAAGGATGCCCTCAGTCGGACCACACATTTAGATCAGTTATCATACCAGGGCTTTTATTGTGAAAGTCTGCCTCCAGTGAGGGGTTAGGGTTATAACTTGATGATTTTACGACTCTTATTGTGAAACTCTTCTAATCAAAGTAATTTCTCAGTGTTCTAGTTAAAGGACTTTAATTGTGAAAAGGCCATAATGAGATCCTGGGTCCCTATCAAAATAAGAGCTTCACCTGATCACTAATAACTGATCCTCCCCCTCTCACAGAGTCGCCCCGCCTCTCCGTCTGCAGTAATGAGCGCGCTCCGTCGGCCACGCCCTCCGACTCCTCAGAGCCCCGCCCACTCAGCCTGATCTCCACGCTGTCCTCAGGATCCGGATCCTCCCGGGACGAGAACCCCGCCCCCCCTCCGTCTGACCAGACCCCGGCACTCAACCTGGACCTGAGCTCTGAGGGGGGGCCAGACAGGAAGGGGCGGAGCCACTGCATTGCCAGCAACAACAACAACAAAGAGCCGTTCGTCATGGCTCCTCAGCTGACCTACCTGGATCGCGTCGTCATGGAGATCATCGAGACGGAGAGGATGTACGTCAGAGACCTGCGCATGATCGTAGAGGTGATGATCATATTACACAACATCTTTGTGTTGCCGTGGCAACAAGCAGATTAATATTAAACCTTTTACAGTCTGAGTGATGTTTTCTTCTTCACGTGTTTTAATTCATGTAGGAGATAAATGAGTACAGACGTCCAGTGAGCACGCTCTAATGTGATGACATCACTGACTATAATTAACCTTCTAAGACGTTCTGCAGCGAGCCGATTAACTGATTATGTAAGGAGAGGATCTGACCCTGCAGGCCACCGTACAGACTCTCCTCAAAGATCCTTTCTAACTTATTAAATCTAATCTAAGTGATGTCATGTCGCCCCCTGCTGGACAGACAGAGAGCTTTATTTTGAAATATGTTTATAATTTAAATGTTTCTGAGGTGTGTTGAACTTATTATTTTAACCTTTGGATAAGACAGCTGAAGACAGGAAGTGTTGTGAGGAGAGAGAGGGGGCGGGGCCTCTGTGACCACGTCTACAGCCTCCGCACGCTCTAATCACTGAACCTCAATTCTTCCTCAGCTCTAACTGAAAATGTCTTCTCTCCATCTTTCCCCTCCTCTTGTTCTGTTTCCTTGTCACCTCTTACCTTGTTTTGGTCCCTTTTCTCCTTCGTCCTCCCTTGTCTCCTTCATCCCTGGTCTACTTCCTTCTCTTGTTGTGTTCCATTGTCTCTTTCCTCCCCCCTTGTTTCCTTCTGTTCCCTTGTTTCCTTCCTCCTCTTGATTTGTCTCCTTGTCTCTTTCCTCCTCTCTTGTTTCCTTCTCCCTTGTTGTAACCTTATCTCCTTCCTCCCCCCTTGATTCCTCTGCCCTCTGCCCCCCACAGGATTACCTGGCTCACATCATCGATCAGTGCGACCTGTCGATTCGTCCCGAGCAGGTGTGCGCTCTCTTCGGGAACATCGAGGACATCTACGAGTTCAACAGGTGACAGGAAGTGATCATAGGTGTTGATTAGTTATTGGTTGTTCAGAAACGACCTGACTGTTGTCATGACGACTCCTGAATCTCTCACTGAGTGATGTCAGACACACACACAGAGACACACACACACAGAGACACAGAGACACACACACACACACACACAGACACACACAGACACACACACACACACACACACACACACAGACACACAGACACACACACACACACACAGAGACACACACACACACAGAGACACAGAGACACACACACACACACACACACACACACACACAGACACACACACACACACACACACAGACACACACAGACACACACACACACACACAGAGACACAGAGACACACACACACACAGAGACACAGAGACACACACACACACACACAGACACACACAGACACACAGACACACACACACACACACACACACACACACACACAGACACACAGACACACACACACACAGACACACACAGACACACAGACACACACACACACACAGAGACACAGAGACACACACACACACAGAGACACAGAGACACACACACACACACACACACACACACACACACAGACACACACACACACACACAGAGACACAGAGACACACACACACACAGAGACACAGAGACACACACACACAGACACACACAGACACACAGACACACACACACACACACACACACACACACACACACAGACACACACACACACACACACACACACACAGAGACACACACACACACAGACACACACACACACACACACAGACACACACAGAGACACACACACACACAGACACACACACACACACACACACACACACACAGAGACACACACACACACACATACACACAGACACACACACACACACACACACACACACACACACACACACACACACACACACACACACACACACAGCTCAGGTGACCTGAGTGTAATCTTTGAGTCGACCTGCAGGTGGAGACAAACAGCTGATTGATAAAATGTGTGTTTTTGGACGGTGAAGTTTGACTCGTTCCCCCTGAGGTAGACGAGTTGTAGCGTCTGAGTGTCCTGCCTTGTTACTCTGGTTGTCATGGTAACAGTGTTTCCCTGTTGACAGCGAGCTGCTCCAGGCTCTGGACCTATGTGATAACGACCCGGTGGCGGTGGCTCGCTGCTTCGTCATGAAGGTATTTCACTCTTCAGACATTTTTTCATGTTGTTGTTTGATGATGAGAAACATTTGATTGGTTTAATGATTTCTAGTCTTAAAGACGATGATGTCATGTTTACAGCGTTGGAGTGACGGCGCTCTCATTTGTCTCATTTCAGAGCGAGTACTTTGAGATCTACACTCAGTACTGCACTAACTACCCAAAGTAAGACCTCCTGTCTCACCTCATGTTCAGAACGTCACTCTGTAACTCGTGGTCACACCTTACTTTAACCGTCTTCCTGCTCACACTTCCTGTTGTAGTTCGGTGGCGGCGCTGACGGAGTGCATGAGGAATAAATCTCTGGCCAAGTTTTTCCGGGAGCGCCAGGCGTTACTGAAGCGCTCGCTGCCTCTGGGTTCATACCTGCTCAAACCCGTTCAGAGGATCCTCAAATACCACCTGCTGCTCCAGGTACGACTCACCTGAGTGACATCACCGAGTGACATCACTGAGTGACATCACTGCCCCCTGATGATGATGTCGTTCTCTTACAGGAGATAGCGAAGCACTTTGACCCGATGGAGGAGGGTTACGAGGTGGTGGAGGACGCCATCTACACGATGACGGGTGTCGCCTGGTACATCAACGACATGAAGAGGAAACACGAGCACGCTGTGAGGCTCCAGGTCAGTAACCATGACAACACCTGAGCACACAAAGAAACACCTGTGATTAAAAACCCTCCTCCCGTCTGAAAGCTGGCGTCGTGTTTTGTCCTGCAGGAGGTTCAGTCTTTACTGCTGAACTGGAAGGGTCCTGACCTCACCACGTACGGAGAACTGGTCCTGGAGGGAACCTTCAAAGTCCACCGAGCCAAAAACGAGAGGACGCTCTTCCTGTTTGACCACATGCTGCTGATCACCAAACGCCGAGGAGAACACTTTGTCTACAAAACGCACATCTCTGTGAGACAATAACACACAAAATGTTCTGTTCTGACAGCAGCTGTGGATTCAGTTTACATGTGATCAAATAAATAAATGTAGTCTAGTCTCGGTTAGTGGAGGTTCTGAGTGTGCAGCCTTCTTTGAGTCACTGAGCAGAGTCCTGAAAGGTGTTCTGATGAGAGACTCTGTAGTTCTACTTCAATGCCAACGTGGGCCGTGATGGAGAAACCTGGAGGAGGTTAACTGGGAGAATGTCTGATCTGAGTGTTCAGTTATTGGACTTGTTTTAGGGTGATTCATAAGTCTACCTACAATCTCTACAGTTCACTGAGCAGACTCTTTTCTCCAAAGCGACGTACATCAGAGAGTAAGAACAACACAAGCAAGGATCTAGAAAAAAAGGGAACAATGTCAGTAAGAGCAAACGATCAGCTTTGAGTCTGATTGGACACACAGGTGCTGACAGGAAGTGACCAGAGGCAAAGCACAACATTGAGGGCAGTTCTTGAGAGCTCTAATCAGTATAGAAACCATCTTATAAGTCGTCGTTATCAAACAAAAACCATCGTCATTACCATCATCATCATCAATAATATGGAGACCATCATCATTAAGTTAGTAGGTATTCATGAAAGAGCTGGGTCTTTAGCTTTTTCTTAAAGGTGCAGAGGGACTCTGCAGATCACATGGAGTTTGGAAGTTCATTCCACCACCGGGGGGCGACAGAGGAGAAGAGTCTAGTCAGAGACTTAGGACCCTGTTGTGAAGGTTGGATCAGACGCCTTTCATTGGCAGAGCGTAATGGGGGGGGGGGGGGGGGGAGTGTAGACCTGGTACCAGAACATCCTGGGCCGATGATCTACTTTGTAGTTGTATCATCAGATCTGTGGCTGTAGGTCTTAGTGAAAAGAGGGCGGAGCTGTCAGATGATCTCATCATGATGCTGAGTCGGATCAGATGGTGGGGGGGGGCTACTGCACAGAACTGGCAAACCTAAATTCATAAGGAGTGAACTTGTAACATTTGTCAGAGGGCCCTGTCCACAAGGTCTTCAACTCCAAACTCTGGAAGAATTGTTCATGTATCCCAGGGGGGTTTGTGCCTAGTGGAAGTGACCACTAGGAACTGTGGCCAGGAGGCCAAAATGTGTTGGTGGACATATGAAGTGAAGGAAACTGTCAGACTGAAGAAGGAGGTATTTTGGTTTGATCAGATAAGGGGTCTCTCTAAGCAGCTGGCAGGTACCTGGAGGATAGGAGGGATGTGACTTCAGTGGTAGAGGAAGCAAATAAATCGCTGTGGGAAAAGATCGGGAGGCTACCAAGAAGGACTGTAGATGACTCAGGAGGGGAAAGCAGGGATTAGCTCAGGCTATTTTCAGCAGGAGAAAAGAACTGCTGGTCTGGACTCTAGAAGTCATCAGATGGTGGGAAGGCAGCTTTGAGTGATTCCTGAATCAACCAACAGGTCCTCCAATGAGGAGGCAGAGAAAGCCTCACCTAGATCCATGGCAGAGGTCACTGAGGTAGACAAAAAGCTCCTCAGCAGTGGCAAGGTGCCAGGTGTGGATTCACATGGAGAAGCTAAAGGCTCTGGACTTTGTTGTGTCATGGTGAGGTCTGCAGGAGGGTTCGAGGAGCTGATCTGTAAGGACAAGCTCTCGATTTAACAATCAGAGTCTGCATCAACCCCAAACTGTAGCCACAAGCTTGGGGTAAAAACACTTTTTGATGGTTTGTTTCTTTGTGTTTTTCATAGTTTATTTTTTGTTTATCTTCTTGTTGACTTGTTGTTCTCGTTGTGTGGTGTCAGTGCTCCACTCTCATGCTGATTGAAAGCGCCAAAGACACCCTGAGCTTCAGCGTGATTCATTACAAACATCCCAAACAGCCTCACACCGTGCAGGTGAGACCTCCACCTTCTCCTCAAACGCCTCCATGGACCTCCAAACTGTAAACATATACACACCCTGTTTATCTACAGAACATGTGAACGTTTGTTTGAATGTTTCAGGCGAAGACGGTGGAGGAAAGGAAGCTGTGGGCTCATCACATCAAACGCACCATTCTGGAAAACCACCAAGCCATCATCCCACAGAAGGTCTCACACACACTAGTACACACCACTACAAGCACCAGTACACACACCACTACAAGCACCAGTACAACCAGTACATACATCAGTACGACCAGTACATACACCAGTACGACCAGTACATACACCAGTACGACCAGTACATACACCAGTACCACCAGTACATACACCAGTACCACCAGTACATACATCAGTACGACCAGTACATACATCAGTACGACCAGTACATACACCAGTTCCACCAGTACATACACCAGTACCACCAGTACATACTTCAGTACGACCAGTACATACACCAGTACCACCAGTACATACATCAGTACGACCAGTACATACACCAGTACCACCAGTACATACATCAGTACGACCAGTACATACACCAGTACATACACCAGTACGACCAGTACATACATCAGTACGACCAGTACATACACCAGTATGACCATATACATCAGTACAACCAGTACATACACCGGTACGACCAGTACATACACCTGTATAAACCAGTACATACACCAGTACGACCAGTACATACACCAGTACGACCAGTACATACACCTGTATGACCAGTACATACACCAGTACGACCAGTACATACACCAGTATGACCATATACATCAGTACAACCAGTACATACACCAGTACGACCAGTACATACACCAGTACAACCAGTACATACACCAGTATGACCATAAACATCAGTACAACCAGTACATACACCAGTACGACCAGTACATACACCAGTACGACCAGTTCATACACCAGTACCACCAGTACATACATCAGTACCACCAGTACATACATTAGTACGACCAGTACATACATCAGTATAACCAGTACATACATCAGTATAACCAGTACATACATCAGTATAACCAGTACATACATCAGTATAACCAGTACATACATCAGTATAACCAGTACATACATCAGTATAACCAGTACATACATCAGTATAACCAGTACATACATCAGTATAACCAGTACATACATCAGTACCACCAGTACATACATTAGTACGACCAGTACATACATCAGTACCACCAGTACATACATTAGTACGACCAGTACATACATCAGTATAACCAGTACATACATCAGTACCACCAGTACATACATTAGTACGACCAGTACATACATCAGTATAACCAGTACATACATCAGTATAACCAGTACATACATCAGTATAACCAGTACATACATCAGTATAACCAGTACATACATCAGTATAACCAGTACATACATCAGTATAACCAGTACATACATCAGTATAACCAGTACATACATCAGTATAACCAGTACATACATCAGTATAACCAGTACATACATCAGTACCACCAGTACATACATTAGTACGACCAGTACATACATCAGTACGACCAGTACATACACCAGTACGACCAGTACATACATCAGTATAACCAGTACATACATCAGTATAACCAGTACATACATCAGTATAACCAGTACATACATCAGTATGACCAGTACATACATCAGTACAACCAGTACATACACCAGTATGACCATATACATCAGTACAACCAGTACATACACCAGTACGACCAGTACATACACCAGTACGACCAGTTCATACACCAGTACCACCAGTACATACATCAGTACCACCAGTACATACACCAGTACGACCAGTACATACATCAGTATAACCAGTACATACACCAGTACCACCAGTACATACATCAGTATAACCAGTACATACATCAGTACGACCAGTACATACATCAGTATAACCGGTACATACATCAGTACGACCAGTATATACACCAGTACATACATCAGTATAACCAGTACATACATCAGTACGACCAGTACATACATCAGTATAACCGGTACATACATCAGTACGACCAGTATATACACCAGTACATACACCAGTACGACCAGTACATACATCAGTACAACCAGTACATACACCAGTACGACCAGTACATACATCAGTATGACCAGTACATACATCTGTATGACCAGTACATACACCAGTACGACCAGTACATACATCAGTACGGCCAGTACATACATCAGTATGACCAGTACATACACCAGTATAACCAGTACATACACCAGTACATACACCAGTACAACCAGTACATACACCAGTACGACCAGTACATACACCAGTACGACCAGTACATACATCAGTACGACCAGTACATACACCAGTATGACCAGTACATACACCAGTACATACACCAGTACAACCAGTACATACATCAGTACATACATCAGTACAACCAGTACATACACCAATACGACCAGTACATACACCAGAACGACCAGTACATACACCAGTACATACACCAGTACATACACCAGTACAACCAGTACATACATCAGTACATACATCAGTACAACCAGTACATACACCAATACGACCAGTACATCAACCAGTACATACACCAGTACGACCAGTACATACACCAGTATGACCAGTACATACATTTGTATGACCAGTACATACACCAGTACGACCAGTACATACACCAGTACGACCAGTACATACATCAGTATGACCAGTACATACATTTGTATGACCAGTACATACATCAGTACAACCAGTACATACACCAGTACATACACCAGTACAACCAGTACATACATCAGTACATACATCAGTACAACCAGTACATACACCAGTACGACCAGTACATACACCAGTACGACCAGTACATACACCAGTACGACCAGTACATACATCAGTATGACCAGTACATACCCCAGTACGACCAGTACATACACCAGTACGACCAGTACATACATCAGTACGACCAGTACATACATCAGTACCACCAGTACATACACCAGTACCACCAGTACACACACCAGTATGACCAGTACATACACCAGTACATACATCTGTATGACCAGTACATACACCAGTACGACCAGTACATACATCAGTACATACACCAGTACGACCAGTACATACATCAGTACCACCAGTACATACACCAGTACCACCAGTACATACATTAGTACATACATCAGTACAACCAGTACATACACCAGTATGACCAGTACATACACCAGTACAACCAGTACATACACCAGTACGACCAGTACATACATCAGTACAACCAGTACATACACCAGTACGACCAGTACATACACCAGTACAATCAGTACATACACCAGTACAATCAGTACATACACCAGTACAACCAGTACATACACCAGTACGACCAGTACATACATCAGTACATACACCAGTACAACCAGTACATATACCAGTACGACCAGTACATACATCAGTACATACATCAGTACAACCAGTACATACACCAGTAGGACCAGTACATACACCAGTATGACCAGTAAGTTCTCCTATATTCAAGTAATAAATGTTTGTTTGTTGTTTGTTTCAGGCTAAAGACGCCATCTTGGAAATGAATCCTACATGTGAGTTCATATTTGTTTTATAAATAGATGATGAAATGTTGATGAAATCAAGCAGCATCCTCCGGTGTTGAAACATGAAGCTGATGTTGAAGTGTAACATCCTGCAGTTCCTGGAGTGTCCACTAGAGGCTGGCTGCAGAAGCACAGGAAGTCACATACACACCCATTCTAAAAAGCCTGTTTTTACAGCAGAGATTAACATGTTTACAGCCTGGTTCAAAAAACCAAATAGGTGTGATTAGCTCATGTCTCGATGGACACACACTGTACGGGGGGTGAATGTTTTGATGACTCATCAGTTTTGATTTGATGAAGGATAAGAGTTATTCACAATAAGGCGTGTAGCTGACCTGATTGACAGGTGGGCGCGGTGTAACGGTTTGTCAGGAGGTTTAAAACCCGCCTCAGCTCCAGCTCTCAGCCTGTCGTTAGGTTGACTGAAAGTTAGACTGAGACAGCATTTCCAGCATGGAGACCGCCATCGATGGGACTCCAGCGCCCCCTGCAGGGACAGACAGGGGACGCCACTCAGGCTGCTGGTCATTATCTATTGATGTTTATATGTTGTTGTTTTTCTGTAGACCCTCCGCGGTATCGTTACAGCCCCGAGCGGCTGAAGAAAGCGTCCTCCGTTCAGTCTGATGAGTTTCAGCGAGACGGTCGCTATGGGAGACGACAGTCAGGTAAACACAAACAGGCAACACGATGTACTTCCTGTTTACAGATGTGTGATTGGCTCCTCCATCAGATTTGTGAATCAGCTGTTTTTTTGTCTTCTTCAGAACCCGACAAACAGACGGTGAAGAGCAGCAAAG
>NC_083623.1:722115-767115 GCF_963584025.1 Labrus mixtus
GCCTTGTTCAAAGTCACAAATGGTTAGAAGATCATAATCTAATGATTGATCTTTATTTTTCATGTTTTCTAGGCCTCCTCAGAAAATACAACAAAGGAGAAGACTTCGAAACAGACTACAGTCCAAGAACCAGAACCCCCCTGTGATTCAGACAGTCTGTCCTCTACACCTGCCGGGACCTCAGTTTCTCCTCAACGGTCTCAAGTGAAACCTGAAAGAGCTGCAGAACACGTAGAGCGACAGTCCTCAGCGACGCCCGATTCAGATTCAAAAACGCTGAGCAGTGCAGAATCCTCGGAGGACGAGGAGGATGAGAAGGCGGCGACAGAGAAAGAGGGTGAAGCCACCAGCATCCTTCCTTCCTCTGTCCTGGACAAAGCGAGCGCCATCGCTCAACACTTCACTAACAGCATCAAACGAGGTGGCTTGTCCCAGGACGACGCCCGCTCCCTCGGCTGTGCTTCACCACGTCTCCTCAGCAGGACCAGCAGCAGCCTCAGCCTGTGCCCCGAACCCTCAGACAGAACTTTGCGGCTCAACAGCGCCTGTTCTGATCCTCCGGAGACTTTTGGCTCGACAGATTTGACCCTGCTGTCCCCTCGGGATGACGCCCTCTTTGATGCCGACAGAAGCATTCGGCGGAGGCGGGACTCGGCCCTGTCCAAGCAGGACCAGCTGCTCATTGGAAAAATCAGGAGCTACTACGAGACCGCCGAGAACCAGGGCGCCACGTTCAGCCTCCAGCGCAGGGAGAGCCTGACATACATCCCAATGGGGGTGGTGAGGAACTCTGTCAGCCGCTTTAACAGCAACCAAAACGATGAGAGTGTCCAAACAAACCCCTCAGCCAAATCCCTCAGGCTGCAGTCAAACTCAGCTTTACCAACAGGTACCTGGGCTGACATAGTGACTGATGACTGTTTGGATCCTCTGAAGTCTGATCTGGTGGACAAAGAGCCAGAAGATTCAGGAGAAAGCACCAGGACCAGATCTCAAAGTGTGCAGGACAATCCATGTGAGGAAGAGGAGTTCAGACCTTCATCTGATATGATCAAGATCTGGCAGACGATGGAACAAGAAATCAACAGAAGTGAAGACAGAGGGTGTGATCGATCTCGAGAAGCTCAAAGAAAATCCAGAGCGACTGATGACAACCTGTCTGAGACACCGAAGACCCAAAATAAAATCTGTGACCGAGACAGTGGAGCGTCTGACCTTAGCACCATCACAGAGGAATCCACGAGTCCTTCGCCCCTAAAGCACAAAGTCCCTGGTGTGAACCACACAGGAAATCTGAAAGACTCTCTGAGGACATTCAGGGAAGAGGCTGCCGTCTTCAGAGCTCCGGTTCCTCGGGTTGCACAGCTAAGGGCAGAGGTAGAGGGGGAAAGACCCGGCAAGGATTTAGACCAGCTGGATGAAACAGACAAAACAAACAGCAAAGTTCTCCATCTAGCTCGACAGTACAGCCAGCGTCTTAAAACGACCACTCCAGTGGTCCGACAGAGAAGTCAGGGCCTGCTGATTGGCAAGAAGAGCTTACCCTGCGTGTTGGAAGAGAAGGAAAGTGCAGGAACTGTGACGTCCTGTTTACCTAAAGGTTTGTTTCTCCTTACCCTACTGCATCGATGATGAACAGGGTCAGATCATCTGTCCTTATAAAGATGGTTTATTACAACTCTAGTCTCTCAGGGGGGTTAGGTCCATCACTTCTTTCAGTTTTAATTAGTAATATATTTAAAAATATATCAAACAACCAAACAGAATGTATCCTAAATAAGACTAAAACAATGTGTTTGTACTTTGAATTAAGGATTTGTTTTTGTTTTGCAGGTAAACCCAACCTGACTCTGCCACTGGTTTCTCATAGCCAAGCATCCTCTCTACCGTTGAGCCCAGTAGACCAGATCCAGTTTCCTTCCCCTGGACTCACCTGTAGTTCAGTGGGTAGTTCCAGGGTGGTGTCCCCGGGCAGGGCTCGGTCCCACAGCCCCCCCAGCCCTACCCCTCCCACCGAGAACTTCAACTGGCCTGACGTCCGGGAACTCCGCTCCAAATACTCCAACCCTGCTAGACCCCAGAAGAGTACCGTCAGCCGGAGTCGCTCTATCCCGGAGAAGATGTCTGATGGTGGACTGAGGAGGCATTCCAGCTGCTCCTCCAGCCTCCCCCGCATGGATGAGGCTTCTTGTGAGGTTCCTTCTCACAAGCCTTGTGGCAGCTGGGACGCTGGTCGAGAGGAACGCACCAAAAGGCTTCTCAGAGCCAATTCTCTGGACCCTCGACTGAGTGCAGAACAAATGACTGAGCTGCAGAAGCTAAAGGACCAGGTTGCTAACGATAACGACGATGGTTACTACATTGCAGCTGAGGCGGTGCTACCAAATGATCCAGAACACAAGATCATCGTTATGGAGAAACTTCCAGATCTGGAGTCAGAACCTGAGTCAGAATGTGCAGAAACAGCCAAAACAGAGTCCAAAAAAGATGAAGAGGAGGACGACAGCTACATCCAAATTCGTTCACCGACCAGCAGGGAGAAGATCTCCATCATGGCCGTCATAGACCGCTGCCGGGCCTATCAGGAGTCTGACGAATATAAACAGAGGGAGGAAGTGAGAGCTAAAACTGAGCCCACAAGGCCTCAAGAGCTTGACATCAGCGCGGCATCCACCAAAGATCAGGACGTTGAATCCCAGAAAACAAGCTCAAACTCAGGGCTGAAGACAGAGGCTGGTCAGCAGAGCATCGTGAAAAATCTGAGGGACAAGTTTCAGAACCTCAGCTGAAAAGAAGAAAACCAAAGACATGTAAATTGAGGACTGAACTGTTTGAACTCTTCAAGTGGTCAACAGTGAGCCTGTCAGCTTATTCCCTTTGTAGACTTTGTACAACTAGAGAGGACGGTTTCTGCTTTCCGGAAGGTTTTTATGTGTAATTATTCCAAATGTTATTTTGCATTATAAAACGGTCAAGAAGAAAACTGTCAGCTTGTCATTAAGGGATGGGATTAAGGGTCATTAAGCAATGACGTTGATTATATAACAAAGAGCATAAAGACAGAATATCTTTTTATGGACTGATCCAAAAACAACTTTCAATAGATCCTGTGTCGTCTTCATTTTGTAGATAATCATGTAAAAACAAATCCTTTAAAATGTCCTCACTCTTAATATTGGTGAAAGCACCTTTTTGTACAGGATGTAATGATATGTTGCAGTTTCAGTTCTGGGAGTTTTTCCCCTCTCAGTCGTTGTCCATGAAAAGAGCTTTAAGCAGCCGTCAGTCTGGTTTTTACAGTCGTCTTTTCTTTGCAGTTCTAAAAGCTTCACATCAGAGCCACAGCAAAGATTGTGATTCTCCAATGAATAACTGCTACAAGAGAACTAACGTTCTTTACTCTGCTGAACAACTTTTCTGTTCTTTTTAAAGGAACAGTCCCACATTTAAATCAATCACTGTCTTCTCTGCACTCAGATGAATCATTGTCATCTCAGTGTGACAGCACAGAGGTTTAGCCTAGCTTAGCACAAAGACTGACAGCAGGAAGAGCTGTTAGCCTAGCATCAGAAACCTTCAGACGTCTCTGGAGCTGAAAAAACTTTTATCCTGAGTTAAACCATGCGACAGTGTAAGCAGTGAATTAATATCTTAGTACGCTTCTTTCAGGTCAATGCTCTAAAATATCTGAACTCATATCATTCATAATAATAAAGGACAAGATCATATAAACACTACATAATCATCTGTAAATAATCTACTAAATAAATAAGTATCTATAATTAATCTGCAATGATGAGATTACCTCTTCAGGTGTGACTCTACATTTTGTGAATCATATCAAACGTTAACTCAAAAGTAACAAACAAACGTAACTTTTGAAAAGTGTCAGTTTGTCTTTTAATGAATATTAAATACTTTATTTCAGGCATGTCAGATTTGATCATCAGCAGTATCTAAGGTGTTTCTACGTCACAAACACAGGAAGTGATGTCAGCATGGTGCTGTTTGGATGGTCTCGTCAGTAGCTCGTTAGCTCACGAGAATAAAACATTATCAGATCTACTGTAGGCTTCTCTACTTGTTTTATGAAAATCATTCATTTTTAAAGATCAACATTTCGGTCTCACAGAGTCAGAATGTTCTTATAGGAACAAATCAGCTTCACTAGGAGAGAAATAAAGGATTCATCAATAAATGAGCTGTAACATTTTCCCCTCAGCACTTTTGACTTAAAGATAAAAACAAATATTTTGCGTGTCGACGCTTTTACATACATCATTGATTTCAAATAAAGCAATTAAAGATGGTTTTATTCTCAGCATACTAATTATAATTCATACATTATACATAACATAGTTTATTGAAATTATTGGATGTATTTCTTTTTTTGTGCCTTTTAGTTTGTCATATTTATGTAAAGTTTATTTAAACATATTTACTTTGTTCTTTATTTATTCCCTGATGAGTCAACTTTGTTCTCTACACACAAAAGTTACCTGAATTAGAATGTAAATGTTTTATCCACATCGCTGTCACACTGTGGATCTCTGTGGATCACTGTGGATCTCTGCAGATCTCTGTGGATCTCTGCAGATCTCTGTGGATCACTGCAGATCTCTGTGGATCTCTGCAGATCTCTGTGGATTTCTGCGGATCTCTGTGGATCTCTGCGGATCACTGTGGATCTCTGCGGATCTCTGTGGATCACTGCAGATCTCTGTGGATCACTGCAGATCTCTGTGGATCTCTGTGGCTCACTGGGCTCACTGTGGATCTCTGCGGATCTCTGTGGATCTCTGCGGATCTCTGTGGATCACTGCAGATCTCTGTGGATCACTGCAGATCTCTGCAGATCTCTGTGGATCACTGCAGATCTCTGAGGATCTCTGCAGATCTCTGTGGATTTCTGCGGATCTCTGTGGATCTCTGCGGATCACTGTGGATCTCTGCGGATCTCTGGATCTCTGTGGATCACTGCAGATCTCTGTGGATCTCTGCAGATCTCTGGATCTCTGTGGCTCACTGTGGCTCACTGTGGATCTCTGCGGATCTCTGTGGATCTCTGTGGATCACTGCAGATCTCTGTGGATCACTGCAGATCTCTGTGGATCTCTGCAGATCTCTGTGAATCTCTGTGGATCACTGTGGCTCACTGTGGATCTCTGCGGATCTCTGTGGATCTCTGTGGATCACTGCAGATCTCTGTGGATCTCTGCAGATCTCTGTGGATCTCTGTGGATCACTGTGGCTCACTGTGGATCTATGTGGATCTCTGTGGATCTATGTGGATCACTGCAGATCTCTGTGGATCACTGCAGATCTCTGTGGATCTCTGCAGATCTCTGTGGATCTCTGTGGATCACTGTGGCTCACTGTGGATCTCTGTGGATCTCTGTGGATCTCTGGATCTATGTGGATCTCTGTGGATCTCTGTGGATCTATGTGGATCTCTGTGGATCACTGCAGATCACTGCAGATCACTGTGGCAGATGTGGGACTTGAACCTGTGACTGTCCTGTAACTACCGGTCCACCCCGCTCATCATGCTCCTCTGTCAGTAGCTCGCTGTTAGCTTCCTGTACCTGCTCTTTATCTCACCTGATGTGAGTAGAAACACACTTCCTGTGTATAACTGTGGTTTCATGTGTGTGTGTTTGTACAGATGTGTTTACATGAGAGGACCACTGTTCTGTTTCCATTAAAATCCCATGTACAGGATCAGCATACTGTGTGTGTCTGTGTGTCATGTACTGAAGTTACTTTCCATCTGGTCTCCCTCTGGTCTCCCTCTAGTCTCCCTCTGGTCTCCCTCTAGTCTCCCTCTGGTCTCCCTCTGGTCTCCATCTGGTCTCCATCTGGTCTCCCTCTAGTCTCCCTCTGGTCTCCATCTGGTCTCCCTCTGGTCTCCCTCTAGTCTCCCTCTGGTCTCCATCTGGTCTCCATCTGGTCTCCCTCTGGTCTCCCTCTGGTCTCCATCTGGTCTCCCTCTGGTCTCCATCTGGTCTCCATCTGGTCTCCCTCTAGTCTCCCTCTGGTCTCCCTCTGGTCTCCATCTGGTCTCCCTCTAGTCTCCCTCTAGTCTCCCTCTGGTCTCCCTCTGGTCTCCCTCTATTCTCCCTCTGGTCTCCCTCTGGTCTCCATCTGGTCTCCATCTGGTCTCCATCTGGTCTCCCTCTAGTCTCCATCTGGTCTCCATCTGGTCTCCCTCTGGTCTCCCTCTGGTCTCCCTCTAGTCTCCCTCTGGTCTCCATCTGGTCTCCCTCTGGTCTCCATCTGGTGAGAAAGCTACATGGGAAACATGTTGATTGCTCACAATAAAATGAGCCACTCTTCTTATCATCATAATATAGCGTCCTCCAAAATCACATAAACATTTTATCACTCAGTTTGCAGACCTCTTATCGCAAATTGTCCGGCCCTTTTATCCTCTCCATTATAAACAGCTCTATGTCAACTGTTGCTGTTCCTCCCTCATTTAAACATGCTATAGTGCAGCCCTTGTTTAAAAAACCCAACCTGGACCCCATACCACTTTCCAACTACAGACCCATCTCAAAACTACCCTTCCTTTCTAAGGTGCTAGAAAAGGTTATTCTAGAGAAATTGCTTCCCTACCTTCATCATAATAGTATTTTAGACAAATTTCAATCATGTTTCAGAGCAGCCCATAGCACAGAATCTGCACTTCTCAAAATCCACAACGACCTTCTGCTTACAATGGACTCTGGAAACTGTGCTTTCCTGATCTTACTGGACCTTACTGCAGCATTCGACACTGTCGACCACACAATTTAAATTAATCGCCTGCAGCATTGGGTTGGTGTTGGGGGCACAGCCCTGACTTGGTTTACATCATACCTGAACAACAGAACCTTCTCTGTAAACTTAACCAACGCCACATCCTCCCAATCTGGTCTGAGCTGTGGGATACCACAGGGATCCATCCTAGGCCCTCTACTATTTTCACTATACATGCTCCCATTGGGTCAAATTATCCAGAAGCACAACCTCTCATACCACTTCTACGCAGATGACACTCAGCTTTATCTACCGGTCAAACCAAAGAACTCACCTCTCTTACACAATGCCTCGAAGACATAAAACACTGGATGGTCCATAACTTCCTACAATTAAATTAGTCAAAAACTGAAGCTTTTCTTTTTGGCCCCCCCGACATCATCAAACAGGTCGCCAACAGCTTAGGTCACTTATACAGCCACATTAGGCCCCACGCCAGGAACCTTGGCTTTATCTTCGACTCAGGCTTTACATTTGATCGGCAGGTAAATTCAGTTGTCAAATCCAGTTTCTTTCAGCTCCGTACAATTTCCAAGCTAAAACCTATCCTCTCATTGAGTGACTTACAGACAGTAACCCATGCGCTCATTTCATTGACTACTGCAATTCTTTATATACCGGGATAAACCAGTCGTCTCTGTCCTGTCTGCAGCTGGGCTGGAACCAAGAAGAGGGAGCATGTCAGTCCTGTCCTAGCGTCCCTTCATTGGCTCCCAATACGATTCAGAATCAATTTTAAGATTGTGTTGTTTGTTTTTAAAGCCCTGAATGGCCTGGCCCCCCTTTACATTACCGACCTCCTCAGGCCGTACACCTCATCTAGGCGCCTGAGATCATCAGACATGGGCCTCCTGGCTGTTCCCTGCTCACGGCTCAAGCTAAAGGGAGATAGGGCCTTTTCAGTAAAAGCCCCCAAACTGTGGAACAGCCTCCCTCATCCCATCAGGTCTGCACCCTCTGTTGACTCTTTTAAGTCCCGTCTCAAGACATACTTTTATATTTTAGCATTTGAGTCCTCTGGTCCTGAACAGACCGTTTCTTTCAGGTTCCTTTGTTGCTTTCTTTATATATGTATACATATATATATTTCTCTCTTTCCTGTGGACGTTGTGATCTCAAGTTGTTTTTTATTTTTTTATGTATTCTACAGCACTTTGGTCAGCTGTTGTTGTTTTTAAATGTGCTTTATAAATAAATATGACTTGACTTGACTTTCCTCTGAAGGGCTCAGCCTTAGAGAGAGGGTGAAGAGCTCAGAGTAGAGGTTTTACTCCTTCACATGGAAAGGAGCCAGTTGAGGTGGTTTGGGTATCTGATTAGGATCCTCCTGGACTCCTCCTATTGGAGGCTTTCCAGACATGTCCAACAGGGAGGAGACCCTGTTAAAGCATGTATAAGTAGGAAACGGACACTTCAACATGTTTTATTAACCACCCAGCAAACAACGTTCCATTTTACACAATTCATGAACAAACAACAGACTGATGTATTGAATCTCATCAAAGACTATAAAACTCTATCATGCGACCTTTATACCATCTGATAAGGTTTTATTTTGTCTATAAATGTTTTCCTGCTGTTGACCAGGTGGGTCATGTCAAAGTTCAGAGCTGCTCTGTGATCATATTTCCTTAAAGAACTCTTTTAGATGAACACAGAGACTTTGGACGGGATGTGAATCAACAGACTTTTGAAAACCTGCTGCTTCCAGTTACATGTTTGTTCATTCTCTGGTTGGTCTCCTGCTTCAAGCTGAAGATTAATTTCCCCTTCACTCATCGGCTTCATGCAGACTACTTTCACCATCAGAAGGTAACGTAACCGTCTTCATCATGTTTGTTTGAGTGTTAATCTGATCTGAGGACAGTACAGATGGTGATCAGTGATTGGTGGATATTTTGTCTTCATTTATAATTTAGTACTTGTAGGAACAAAAATATATATAAACACCATCAACCTAAAACTGTTATCAACAATGTCAGATGTATTACAGGCAGAAGGAGATAGTTATATGCACATCATGTAAGTGCGGGCATGTGCCAAAACAGCAAAACTGAGGGAAAAAGATCAGCCTGCACACATGCTCAAATGACGCAAAAAGGTTTTAAAGACCACAACGTTTGGACCAGAGGTCTTCTTCAGGTGATACTTTTTTGCTGCATTTGAGCGAGTGTGCCTATCTTTTTCCTCAGATGTATTACAGGCCTCAGTTATTTCTTTATCACTTTTTTTCAGTCACAGCAAAAGAAACAATCACATGTCAGACACCAACATCATTGTTCAATGAGATATGATTTAATAATCAAGGCTTATGATGTTCAAGTAATAGGCTTTGATATGAATGGAAATGTTTCAACTTTTTAACCAATATGTATGTATGTTTTAAACGGCTCACTGCAAAAAAAAGGCCTCTTACAGGGATAACAAAGACAACCTTGAACCTTGCTTGTACTTTAAAAAGGTTCATCATTGTTTAAGGAGAAGTCAGTTTTCATAAAACAGTGACAACCTGTAGCATCTGAGTTTGATTGTCTGATAAGTATTATGACAGTATCAAAGGTCATTTTAATTGAGTCTTTCAAACACTGGTGCAGATTTTATTATCTGACTGTTGGAACCTGTATACAGGTAGGACAGTTACAGATTAATAGGTTCTAAAAAATGTTGAATGTTGGAGTCAGTCACTTTTTAAATTTATAAACACTAATGTCTTACACATACTGTTTAAATAGTCTTTAAATGTATAACTTATAAATGTGTAACCAGCTAGACAAACATTTTCATACAACAAAAACGTTATATTATAATTATATAAATCACATGACATGTTATAATATTATCAGTGTAGGAGCCGCATTTAAGTTTATTGTATCTGCATTTTAATTTGAAACTAATTTTGTGTGTGCGCCCTCTATAGGCAGAGTGGCGCGTCTATAAGTGGGAGTGCAGAGCGCACCTGGGAGGAAGACGGGTCACGGCGCATACCGTCATTGACCGCAGGCTCAGCAGTCGCGTTTAATTATATGAATTACATGTTTTTTAGGTCATTGGAGACACCACACATACTTTTTGGTTTACTTTGATTTGCAATAAAACTATCAGCAACTTTAAGAATCAACTCTCACTGGATTTATTTTGGATCAAGTCTGCACGTTTGATGAACTGTTCCCGTTTCTTCCAAAGTGGTAAAAACAAGAAAATATTGGAGAGGTTACAGGACAAACCTGATTTTTGAGTGTTTGCTACTTCAATCAGAGTCCTTTGTCCCTAAAGGCCCTGACACACCAAGGAGATCATTGGCTGTCAGTCCAACTAACGATCCCTGCCCTAGTTTTTGCGGTGTGTCCGGCTCCGTCGCTACCCGTCGGCCCCCATCTGCCTTTTTTGCCTGATTCGACATTTTGAATCGTTGTTGGCGCGGTTGGTAAGAGGAATTACTCTAATTGGCTGTTCGAATTAGTGCACGAGAATAAAAAAAAGGAAGGGACAAAAGCAAGTAAACGTCTACAGTCAAGAAAGCACACACCATGGATGTCATAATAAGGTCAGAATTGAAGTAGCGGCATAGTTCATCCCTGTGCTGCCTGGCCCGTGATGTTGCATTGGTTGTGTGTGGCAGGGAGGCCTCCCGTAGTGCAGGTTCTTTTTTCCATCTTCCTGGGATAGTATCATGATCTGGTCCTCCCTAGTCAACGATTCCTGCTATGTACAGGTCACAGCTCTGATGATGTCCTTCACTTTGGCGGCTTTGGTGTTAATGGTGGTTCCGGTTTTCTCCTTGTTGGGATGACAATTACAGACTTCCTCCGCCTGCTGGCATGGAGTTATTTCCTCTCAGAACTTACGTGGTGGTTGGCCGTCGTCACCACTAGTTCTTTGCCATCTGCTTGGTGAGTCAGGGCCTTTAGATGTAGGTGCAGAAGAAAGGCCCTTTGTCCTTAAAGGTCCTGAAACACCAAGGAGACCATCAGCCGTCGATCTGTCGGTGAGCAGTCGCCCCCCTAGTTTTTGCGGTGTGTCCAGCTCCGTCGCTTCCCGTCGGCCTTTTTTTGGTCAATTTCACATGTTGAATCGGAGTCGTCGTCGGTGGGGTAGGAATCCCTCTGATTGGCTGTTCAGTGAAACAGGAGAGCCAGTGTACGAGAAGAAATACCGAAACGTCTCTTCTGTTCTTGTTCCTCTAATAAAAGATCAAGAGCTGACAACGCCAGCGCCATTTTCACCTTTTTATCAGACATTATTCTCCATTAGAAGTTCCTATATTACCAGTGTTGAGCGACAGCGGTGTGAAAATGGTCTTTTCATACCTCAACAACTGTTTATTTATCCGCGTTCTTCCTCATCCTCTTTTCCCCTTAAGGTTTCCCCTTAATTGAATGACGATTACAGACTACCGCCCCCTGCTGGTATGGAGAGTTATTTCCTGTCACACACATGCAGAACGTACGTGGTGGTTGGCTGTCGGCTGTAGTCTTTGAGGTGTGTTCTAGTGCAACTTTTTGACCAAGACAAAAGGTGTCGCCCGCCGACACCACAGGCGGCCTTCATAGCCACTAGTTCTTGGCCGTCTGCTTGGTCTGTCAGGGCCTTAAAATGTAGATGGAGTCCTGACCTAAGGAGCTGGGTCTTCCTCCTGGCCATGTTTTTGTAAAGGGGCTGTTTTGGTTTTTTCTTTGGGTGGACAAGCTTCTGTCTAATTGTGTTAATTGGTCAGTTAGATGATTTTGTGACTGTTTATTTTTTAAAATAAATATTACACGTTCAGTTATTTTGGTATATCAGACAACATTTATTTTACCGGGTAAAGTCTGAATTCCAGTTAAATCAGATATTATTCTGTGTCACTCTGAGTTTATTCTTAAAATGAATGTCCAGACAGGAAGTCTTATTTACTCAAAGCTATATGTGTGTGTTGTGTTAAAGACCAGAGCAGCTGAACCGATCTGAACCTGAACCTGGACCTGAACATGAACCTGCTCCCAGCTGTGTGTCTTACAAGAGTAATCGGTCTAAAGGTGGACTTATAGACTTCAAAGGTGGACATCTGTCTTCTGAGAAAAGGTACGAAGTTTACATTCTGTTGTCAGTGGTAAAATACTTCAAAACTGATTTTCAGCAGCATTTTGCAGTGGAA
Source organism: Labrus mixtus (assembly GCF_963584025.1). Lineage (NCBI taxonomy): Eukaryota > Metazoa > Chordata > Actinopteri > Labriformes > Labridae > Labrus > Labrus mixtus. The sequence goes on from NC_083623.1 coordinate 734,051, forward strand.
TATTTTCAGTTATCATGTATGTTTATCAGTTTTCTCTAATTCTGTCAGTGTCGAACATAAAATGCAAACACTGCTGGACCTGCTCCCAGCTGTGTGTCTTTGAAGAGTGATCGGTCTAAAGGTCAGATTATTGTCTTTAAAGGTGGACATCTGTCTACTGCTAGTGACATTTGCAGATCTTAAACTGTTGATATTTATTTATTTCATGTATGTTTGTATAGGGACATGTATGGAGCAAGTCAGCTGATGCCACATATGGTCAGATTTACTAAAGGTTTGCGTGTCTTAAACTGTGTGCAAACTTGATACCACCAGCAAAAAAATGTGCTATCTGATCTACTAACGGCGCACAGTGAGGATTGTGTCTTTGATATGAGCAAAACAACACGCATTGACCATTTAGTACGTTTCCCTAAATTAATATTCAATATGGGGCGTTTCTGTCCTAACGTGCAAAATACTGGAAGAAGAAAATGCAAACAAGTTAAGTTAGTACATGCATTCTGATTTACCAAACCTGACAAAAACTGAGGTGATTGTGACGGTGTCTGAATTTAACACCTTTATAAAGAACGTGCTAACCCAGGAGACCAGAGTTACACACAACAGACTGCTGTTATTGAAGTTAGGAGGAGACATAAGCACAACAAAAGAAGGCATACAGATCGCGTTTTTCCCCACACATGTTAATATGTTTGGAATGACAGAAAAATAAATCAATCAATTCAATCAATTTTTATTTGTATAGCGTCAACTCATAACAAGTGTTATCTCGAAACACTTTACAAAAAGCAGGTAAAATACCTTACTCATTGTTATGTTACATAAAGCAGGTAAAAGACCTTACTCATTGTTATGTTACATAAAGCAGGTAAAAGACCTTACTCATTGTTATGTTACATAAAGCAGGTAAAAGACCTTACTCATTGTTATGTTACAAAAAGCAGGTAAAATACCTTACTCATTGTTATGTTACATAAAGCAGGTAAAAGACCTTACTCATTGTTATGTTACATAAAGCAGGTAAAAGACCTTACTCATTGTTATGTTATATAAAGCAGGTAAAAGACCTTACTTATTGTTATATTATATGAAGCAGGTAAAAGACCTTACTCATTGTTATGTTACAAAAAGCAGGTAAAAGACCTTACTCATTGTTATGTTACAAAAAGCAGGTAAAAGACCTTACTCATTGTTATGTTACATAAAGCAGGTAAAAGACCTTACTCATTGTTATGTTACAAAAAGCAGGTAAAAGACCTTACTCATTGTTATGTTACAAAAAGCAGGTAAAAGACCTTACTCATTGTTTTGTTACATAAAGCAGGTAAAAGATCTTACTCATTGTTATGTTACAAAGATCCGGCCTATCCATCATGAGCACTTTAGCAAAGCAGCAAAAGTTACAGTGGTAAGAAAATACTTTCTTATTAAAAGGCAGAAATCTTCGGCTCGGAAAGGGATAGGGGGAGAGATGGGATAAGATGCAGGAAGAGGGATAGGGAGCAAGGGGGTGGGGGGAGGCAAACCGTCCATCAACAATCCGGTGGGGAGGGGGTGTGGGGTGTGTGTGTGTGTGGGGGGGTTCTGGCAGTTCCCCCGGTAGTCTAAGGCTATAGCAGCATAACTAAGAGCTGGTCTACACCAGCACCAGCCCTAACTATAAGATTTATCAAAAAGGAAAGTTTTAAGTCTAATCTTAAAAATACAGACTGTGTCTGCCTCCCGGACCCCGGCTGGAAGGCGGTTCCAGAGGAGAGGAGCCCGATAACTGAAGGCTTTACCCCCCATAGTACATTTAGAGACTGTAGGTACCACTAGCAGGCCTGATAACTGAAGGCTCTACCTCCCATAGTACATTTAGAGACTGTAGGTACCACTAGCAGGCCTGATAACTGAAGGCTTTACCTCCCATAGTACATTTAGAGACTGTAGGTACCACTAGCAGGCCTGATAACTGAAGGCATTACCTCCCATAGTACATTTAGAGACTGTAGGTACCACTAGCAGGCCTGATAACTGAAGGTATTACCTCCCATAGTACATTTAGAGACTGTAGGTACCACTAGCAGGCCTGATAACTGAAGGCTTTACCTCCCATAGTACATTTAGAGACTGTAGGTACCACTAGCAGGCCTGATAACTGAAGGCATTACCTCCCATAGTACATTTAGAGACTGTAGGTACCACTAGTAGGCCTGCATTCTGGGACCGTAATGTTCTCGAGGGACAGTACGGCACTAGTAGCTCCTTAAGATAAGATGGTGCCTGGCCATTTAGAGCTTTGTAAGTGAGAAGAAGGATCTTGAATTCTATTCTAGACTGTATAGGGAGCCAGTGCAGAGAAGCCAGGACAGGAGTAATGTGGTCCCTTTTCCTAGTTCTGGTCATTACATGAGCTGCAGCGTTCTGGACTAATTGAAGAGTCTTTAGAGACTTACCAGAGCACCCTGACAAAAGAGAATTACAATAATCCAATCTGGAGGTAACAAATGCATGAACTAGTTTTTCTGCATCATTTTGCGACAGGATATTCCTGATCTTGGATATATTACGAAGGTGAAAGTAAGAAAGGACATATCTTGAGCAAATAGAACTCCTTCATTGATACATAAAGCTGAGTATCATCTGCATAACAATGAAACTGTATGGAGTGTTTCCTCATAATATTTCCCAGAGGAAGCATATATAATGTAAAGAGAATTGGTCCAAGCACTGAACCTTGTGGGACTCCATGGCAAACTTTAGTGTGCATAGAGGACTTATCATTAACATGTACAAACTGAGATCGGTCTGATAAGTAGGATTCAAACCAACTTAAAGCAGTCCCTGTAATTCCATGTAAATGTTCTAGTCTGTACAACAGGATCTGATGGTCAATGGTGTCAAAAGCAGCACTAAGCTCTAACAAGACGAGCACAGGCAGAAGTCCCCTGTCTGAAGCTAGAAGTAGATCGTTTGTAACTTTAACTAGTGCAGTCTCAGTGCTATGGTGGACTCTAAATCCTGACTGAAACTCCTCAAATAAACTGTTGTCATGGAGAAAGTCACACAGCTGTTTAGCTACCACCTTCTCCAGGATCTTTGAGATAAAAGGAAGGTTGGATATAGGCCTATAGTTAGTAAGAGGATTTTAACAGATTTCACATGATGGAAAGAGGAAATGGAGGCAACATGGTTTACATTTAAAACGCTGCTGTTACTATGAAGAACACATTTATATCAGATCTATGAACTGAGAGAAACGGTTCATACTGATGGGCTGAAGAGATTTCAGAGAGAAGGAAAAGAAAAGCCATGCTGAAGTCTCAAAGTTTAAATTGTTCTGATTGATTGCAGCTGATTAATTACATCTCTTATTTGTTAATTCAGGAGCTGTAGCTTCAGAGTGCAGATGTAAACTGAAGTCTAATCTAAAGGAGAAGTTCCAGTGTGTGTTTGAGGGGATTGCTAAAGCAGGAAACCCAACCCTTCTGAAGCAGATCTACACAGAGCTCTACATCACAGAGGGAGGGACTGGAGAGGTCAATGATGAACACGAGGTCAGACAGATTGAAACAGCATCCAGGAAACCACACAGACCAGAAACAACCATCAGACAAGAAGACATCTTTAAAGCCTCACCTGGAAGAGATGAACCAATCAGAACAGTGATGACAAAGGGAGTGGCTGGCATCGGGAAAACAGTTTTAACACAGAAGTTCACTCTGGACTGGGCTGAAGACAAAGACAACCAGGACATACAGTTCACATTTCCATTCACTTTCAGAGAGCTGAATGTGCTGAAAGAGAAAAAAATTCAGCTTGGTGGAACTTGTTCATCACTTCTTTTCTGAAACCAAAGAAGCAGGAATCTGCAGGTTTGAAGAGTTCCAGGTTGTGTTCATCTTTGACGGTCTGGATAAGTGTCGACTTCCTCTGGACTTTAAAAACAACGAGACCCTGACTGATGTCACAGAGTCCACCTCAGTGGATGTGCTGCTGACTAACCTCATCAGGAGGAAACTGCTTCCCTCTGCTCGTCTCTGGATAACTACACGACCTGCAGCAGCCAATCAGATCCCTCCTGAGTGTGTTGACATGGTGACAGAAGTCAGAGGGTTCACTGACCCTCAGAAGGAAGAGTACTTCAGGAAGAGGTTCAGAGATGAGGAGCAGGCCAACACAATCATCTCCCACATCAAGACATCCAGAAGCCTCCACATCATGTGCCACATCCCAGTCTTCTGCTGGATCACTGCTACAGTTCTGGAGGATGTGCTGAAGACCAGAGAGGACGGAGAGCTGCCCAAGACCCTGACTGAGATGTACATCCACTTCCTGGTGGTTCAGTCCAAACTGAAGAACATCAAGTATGATGGAGGAGCTGAGACAGATCCACACTGGAGTCCAGAGAGCAGGAAGATGATTGAGTCTCTGGGAAAACTGGCTTTTGAGCAGCTGCAGAAAGGAAACCTGATCTTCTATGACTCTGACCTGACAGAGTGTGGCATCGATATCAGAGCAGCCTCAGTGTACTCAGGAGTGTTCACACAGATCTTTAAAGAGGAGAGAGGACTGTACCAGGACAAGGTGTTCTGCTTCATCCATCTGAGTGTTCAGGAGTTTCTGGCTGCTCTTCATGTCCATCTGACCTTCACCAACTCTGTAGTCAATCTGATGTCAGAAGAAAAAACATCCAGGATGTCCAAAATCTATGGAGACAGACATAAACTAAAACGTCTCCACCAGAGTGCTGTGGACCAGGCCTTACAGAGTCCAAATGGACACCTGGACTTGTTCCTTCGCTTCCTCCTTGGTCTTTCTCTAGAGACCAATCAGTATCTCCTGAGAGGTCTTCTGACACACACAGGAAGTGGCTCACAGACCAATCAGAACCTCTTGAGAGGACTGCTAGCAGATAAAGGAAGTACCTTACAGACCAATCAGAAAACAGTCGAGTACATCAAGAAGAAGATCAGTGACCATCTATCTGCAGAGAAAAGCATCAATCTGTTCCACTGTCTGAATTAACTGAATGATCGTTCTCTAGTGGAGGAGATCCAACAGTCCCTGAGATCAGGACGTCTCTCCACATATAAACTGTCTCCTGCTCAGTGGTCAGCTCTGGTCTTCATCTTACTGTCATCAGAAAAAGATCTGGATGAATTTGACCTGAAGAAATACTCTGCTTCAGAGGAGGCTCTTCTAAGGCTGCTGCCTGTGGTCAAAGCCTCCAACAAAGCTCTGTAGGTGGATGAATTAATCATTTATTTATATGTTCATGATGAATGAAACATTTTGTTTTTGCTCATCACTCATTCTTCCTCAGGTTGAGTGGCTGTAACCTCTCAGAGAGAAGCTGTGAGGCTCTGTCCTCAGTCCTCAGCTCCCAGTCCTCCAGACTGAGAGAGCTGGACCTGAGTAACAACGACCTGCAGGATTCAGGGGTGCAGTTGTTGTCTGCTGGACTAGAAACTCCACAATGTAGACTGGAGACTCTCAGGTCAGTATCCGCTGTTTGTTTAACACTTGTTGTCTTAATCAGGGCTTCAGTGATTGTTTTTGTTTGTAATATACTTTATATTTCAATGTAAATGAAATGTTTGTGTTTGATTATTATATAAATGTAATTCCAGTTTTTAATCTTGGACTTCATTCATCATCAACCATTTTTAATGATGTTCAAATGCAAGTTTAATTTGAGTGATTAACCCGCTGACTGAAACAGTTTGAAACAATACTCACCATCTCCTTCTACCTGTCAGCTTACACAACTCTACAGAGTTCATTGGCTACAGTGCCATGTTAGGATATAGTCCTCAGCTCAGATGATCTTTAACTATATAATTACTAATAAACTGAATATACACACTCAAAAGCTTCCTCGATCATACACCTGTTATCATGTATGGCAGCAGTATTGCATGTTTCTTGGCAGGTGACTCACAGACGTTATCATCCACAGTGTCAGTTCACTGTATGCTCTGATAAAAAGCTGCTCTAATGGGATAACATACAGAATTTTATAAAATTTAATTGAAAACAAGAAACTGTCCAGTTTTTGTTTTTGCATCAAGCGTCATTAAATTTAAATCACGATGTGTTTCAGTTTTATGTTTAAAGACCACACATCCTACAAACACTACTGCATATATGCACACATCGGCATCGCCATAGTGATGCTTAAATGTATATCACACAGACATAGTTTAAATTCTTCGTACCTTTAGGTCATAACAAGCGAAGATTCCCAACTTCTGTGGGATTTTTACACTGATCTGATTTAGCTAACCATCTTTTTAAACTCTAGTCTGTCAGGCTGTCTGATAACAGAGGAAGGCTGTTCCTCTCTGGCCTCAGCTCTGAGCGTCAACCCCTCCCACCTCAGAGAGCTGGACCTGAGCTTCAATCATCCAGGAGACTCAGGAGAGAAACTCCTGCTGGCTGGACTGGAGGATTCACTCTGCAGACTGGACACTCTCAGGTATAAACAGACAACAGGAGCTCTCTAACTAATGTGTATTAAACTTCTTTATTTAATGTCAAGATTATTAAGTTTACATTAATGAGCTGTGGTGAGGATGGGAAAAAGCTAACTGCTGAGGTCATGTGGTTAAGTCCCGTAGCTCTGATACACTTCTGCCAATTTATGAGCAAATTCGACTGAAGAAATACAGCGCCTTCTATCTCTCTTGATAACCTGTATTCTGTGCCACCTCTCTCTTTTTGTTCAGCCTGTTTGCTGATTAACGAAAAGCAGGAGCAGTTCATGCGCTCTACATTTGTGAAAAATATTTTTATGAGATCTTTTTCTTCAAATAAATATTTTTAATAAATAATAATAAGTATAGCAACATAAAAGGGTAAAATGCTGATACTAACTGGACTGAAAGAAACACCCCTTTCCGTCATGCGTAATGGCCCAGACCGTCTCCACACATCCAGACTAAGTGAAGGTTACAGACACCAGTGTTGAGCTCTGGCATCTCCCGACTTATTTTACCTCTGATTATTGTAAAAACAGTCATTTAAATTTAATATTTTTTATTTACATATGGTTCATTTTTAGATCACCCAGAGGTTAAAGTGTTTCAGCGCGACATCACTTCTAAATGCAGTAGCCTGCTGTTGTGCCTGTCACTATTACTGAACATTTCCTTCTTATCTGAAAACGATATCACACACAGGCTGTCCGATCATACAGAGGTCCGCTGGTTTAGCCGTGGAGCAGCGCTAAAATAATTCCTTGAATTATGCACAGATTCATGACTCATAAAAAGTCAGTGACAGAGTTAGATCACGATAGTGCGGACATGTAGAAGAACGGACTGCAGGGGTCATATCAAAGTGTTTTAAAGGAGTTTACTTAATTGAAGAAGTTGAACTCCACACGGAGCTGATCAGACTGCAGTGATCAGTGCTGAAGGATAAAATCAAGTCTGTTGATTTGGAAACATTTGATGCCTGAGGAGGGCGCAGGAGTCAGCAGGGCCTCTGACGAGGGCGCAGGAGTCAGCAGGGCCTCTGACGAGGAGCAGGAGTTAGCAGGGCCTCTGACGAGGGCGCAGGAGTCAGCAGGGCCTCTGACGAGGAGCAGGAGTCAGCAGGGCCTCTGACGAGGGCGCAGGAGTCAGCAGGGCCTCTGACGAGGAGCAGGAGTCAGCAGGGCCTCTGACGAGGGCGCAGGAGTCAGCAGGGCCTCTGACGAGGAGCAGGAGTCAGCAGGGCCTCTGACGAGGGCGCAGGAGTCAGCAGGGCCTCTGACGAGGAGCAGGAGTCAGCAGGGCCTCTGATGAGGGCGCAGGAGTTGCCGGAACCTCCCACGAGAGCGCAGGAGTCTGCAGAGTCAGCAGGGCCTCCCACAGAGACACGTGAGTGGGCAGAACCTCCCACGGAGACACAGGAGTTGACCGGACCGCCGAGGGGACACCAGGAGTCGGCCAAACTGCTGAAGGGGAACCAGGAGTCGTCCGGACCGCCAATGAAGAACCAGGATGGACACCCCACTCTGAAACAGGGGGCTGTAGTCTCTCAGCAGGCACAGAAAGAAGGCGCTCTGCCGGAACAGGAACTGGTAGTAGACGGCACTCTGCTGGAACAGTTACAGGGGACAGACATGGCTCAACAGGTACAACAGACACAGGCACTCTGCAGACACAGGCACAGGAGACAGACGGCACTCTGCTGGAACTGGTGGCAGACAGCGCTCTGCTGGAACTGGAACTGGTGGCAGACAGCGCTCTGCTGGAACTGGAACAGGGGGCAGACAGCGCTCCGAACAGGCTTAGAGGCATAGGACTGTGAAGCAGACGAAGAGGAAAAAGTCTCTAGTCCACTCAGAGAGTAAGTGTTTGAGCCATGGTCTTGAACTAATTTCCTCTTGAGCCGTGGAAATGGCTGCCAGTCTCTCTTTGCTACAGCAAGCATATTTTAAGTAATTTTTTAGGCTTATACGTAACCTCACGCAATTCGAAAGAAAATAATCCTGCTGGGTCCATAGTCTGGTCAGTTCATTCTGTCATGATTGTGGGAAAACAAGGGAGGAGGACCCAAGTGCAGAAGTTCCCCTACCATTATATTAGGGGGGCAGCCCGCCCCCCCAATGGCACCCCCCGCGAAGGTCAAGTTAATAAAAAATAAAAATAAAATATATATATATATATATATATATATATTTTTTTTTTTTTAGATTTATTTTTGGGCTTTTTGTGCCTTTATTGTAGAGATAGGATAGTGGATAGAGTCAGAAATCAGGGAAAGAAGTCATTTAAGGATACCTTTCTGATAGAATAGGACAGGTGTCATTAAAAGTAACGCATAAACACCAAGATTCCTTAAAGTGCTTGCCTAGGGGAAGCACTGGGTAACAAAGGGAGCCACAAGGAATGACGGAGCACAAGCAAAACTTACATCTGACAGGGACCGACATACGACAAACAACAATGAACTGACAAAAGAAGGGAAGAAACACAGAGACTAAATAGACATGGGGTAATCGGACACAGGTGAGACTAACATGACACAGGTGAGGACAATCAGGGCAATCACACACAGAGGCAGGAATAAAATACAAGAAACACTGAGGAGAACTACAAACTAAATCATGAAACACTGAAGACACAAGAAAGTAACAAAAACACACAAGAACATAAAGAAACACTAGGATATGAAGTTACAAAATAACACACGAAACACTAAAGACTAAACTATGAAACGTTCAGACAAAAACGCACAAGGGAAACAAGCAACACTAGGATAAAGAACCACAAGGAAACCTAAACTTTGAAATAGACAAAATACAAACTAAATACTGAATCATGACAACTCTGTATATTAATGCACTGATCCCCGGGTTAGTAGAAAAACCCGTGTCAAGGTTTCTATAACCCTGAACAGCAATATTAAAAATGTGAGTATATGTGAGTAATCTCAAAAACATTTAAAAATAAAATATAAATATTGTTGTTTTCTTCTGTATTGTGGAACATTTAATTATTTCCATGTGCCAACATGCAGTTTGCAATGACAGATTTTGTGTTTTAAATCTGTATTCCACAGATTTATGAACTCATCTTTAGTGAATGCCAAAAAAAAAAGATATTTAATTAATAAAAAATCTAAAAAATCTATTCTTGAACATGTTAAACAGAAGTTAGGACTCATGTTGGACAGACAATCACTGTGACTGTGTTTCTTCCTCCAGGGTGGACCATGGTGGAGAGCAGAGGTTAAAACCTGGCCTGAAGAAGTGTAAGTGTGGAATCAGTTTGACTCATGATGAACAAACAGCTGACTGTCAGGTGACAAAGAATGAAGCCTTCAGGTGTGTCTGATGATAAACTGCTGTTTTGTGTCTTTTTCTCTCCGTCAGATTGCTGTGAACTCACACCGGATCCAAACACAGCACACAGAAACCTCAAACTGTCTGACAACAACAGGAAGGTGACACGTGTGACAGAGGATCAGACATACCCTGATCATCCAGACAGATTTGACAAATGGCCTCAGCTGCTGTGTAGAAATGGTCTGACTGGTCGCTGTTACTGGGAGGTTGAGTGGAGAGGAGATGTTGACATATCAGTGACTTACAGAGAAATCACAAGGAAAAGAAACAGTGATGACTGTTTGTTTGGATGGAATGATCAGTCCTGAAGTCTGAGCTGTGATGAAGGTTTCTCTGTCCGTCACAATGGCAGTAAAACAACTGTCCCTCTCTCCTCCTCCTCCTCCTCTGTCTCTAACAGAGTAACAGCTCGTCCTCTCTCCTCCTCCTCTGTCTCTAACAGAGTAACAGACCTCCCTATCTCCTCCTCCTCCTCTGTCTCTAACAGAGTAACAGCTCGTCCTCTCTCCTCCTCCTCCTCTGTCTCTAACGGAGTAACAGACCTCCCTCTCTCCTCCTCCTCTGTCTCTAACAGAGTAACAGCTCGTCCTCTCTCCTCCTCCTCTGTCTCTAACAGAGTAACAGACCTCCCTCTCTCCTCCTCCTCCTCTGTCTCTAACAGAGTAACAGACCTCCCTCTCTCCTCCTCCTCCTCTGTCTCTAACAGAGTAACAGCTCGTCCTCTCTCCTCCTCCTCCTCTGTCTCTAACAGAGTAACAGCTCGTCCTCTCTCCTCCTCCTCCTCTGTCTCTAACGGAGTAACAGACCTCCCTATCTCCTCCTCCTCCTCTGTCTCTAACGGAGTAACAGACCTCCCTATCTCCTCCTCCTCCTCTGTCTCTAACAGAGTAACAGACCTCCCTATCTCCTCCTCCTCCTCTGTCTCTAACGGAGTAACAGACCTCCCTCTCTCCTCCTCCTCCTCTGTCTCTAACAGAGTAACAGACCTCCCTATCTCCTCCTCCTCTGTCTCTAACAGAGTAACAGACCTCCCTCTCTCCTCCTCCTCCTCTGTCTCTAACAGAGTAACAGACCTCCCTCTCTCCTCCTCCTCTGTCTCTAACAGAGTAACAGACCTCCCTCTCTCCTCCTCCTCCTCTGTCTCTAACAGAGTAACAGACCTCCCTATCTCCTCCTCCTCCTCTGTCTCTAACAGAGTAACAGACCTCCCTCTCTCCTCCTCCTCCTCTGTCTCTAACAGAGTAACAGACCTCCCTCTCTCCTCCTCCTCCTCTGTCTCTAACAGAGTAGCAGTGTATGTGGACTGTCCTGCTGGCTCTCTGTCCTTCTACAGAGTCTCCTCTGACACACTGATCCACCTCCACACCTTCAACACCACCTTCACTGAACCTCTCTATCCTGGGTTTACAATGTGGTCGTCTGGTTCTTCAGTGTCTCTGTGTTCTCTGTAGGAGGGATAGTCTCCTCCTCTCGACAAAAACCATTAAAAACTCACAGCTTCTGGAATACCAGTCGTCACTGCAGTGAACCATTAAAGAGCTGCCGTCCAGATGAAATCATTTTCATCCTCGTCCTACAAAACTGATTCTGACAATCTTCGTGAGATATGCAAATCAAAGCTCACACTTTGAGTCTGATCGATCAACATGACTTTCACAGATCATTTCCTTTGTCTGTTTAAGAAGAATGTAGACTACATAAAGAAAATCTAAAAGATGCCAAATCTGTAGTTGATGCATCGCTGTAGACATTTTAGTACAAGTCTCTCTCTCTCTCTCTCTCTCTAGCAAAATCGTACTGTACAGGTTTGTTAAAATGAACTGATTTTTTTGTAGGAAAAACGGCTGGAGAGGAGTGACAGTGCTTCACTTTAGCACCAGGTGCTGTCTGCAGCGCACTTACGTAGCGGGAGTGTATGTCTCTGTCACTTATTGTCACAGCGTTGTTTTTAAGAAAATGATCAAATGAGTAGAAGTCACATTATTACAGTGTAAAATCCTGCAGTTCGTTGAGTGTCCACTTGATGCTGACTCCAGAAGCATAGGAAGTCACATACTACACTAAACAGGTGAAAAAGCTGTTTTTACAGCATAAATTTACATGTTTTCAGTCTGGAACAAAACAAAATAACTCTGATTAATTATTGTCATCATGGGCACACACTGTAGTGTTTGCGGTGTGTTCAAGTGAAACTTTTTGGCCAGGATGTGAGGCAATGGGAGGCGCACAGGCTGCTTGTCAGTTAATACATTTTTATTCTGTTAAATTCTTAACAGCGATTAATCATTAACATCCCTCATATGTACAATTTATTATATTCTGGGGGCCTGATGGGAAGCTTTGCAGGGTGTGTCCCGCGGGCCGCCATTTGATGATCACTGATGATTACTGATGATCACTGATGTTAAAAGTCAACAATCATTCACAGCGCTGCTGGTGAACTGGTGCTATATGAATAAAGATCAACTGACTGATTGTATCATGATGACATCACTCTCTCACCTGGCGTCTGTCCAACAGACACATTTTTAAACTTGTGGTTATTGTGCGTTTGAGGCCATGGCACTAATCTTTGGAATTCCCTGCCCAGCTCGTTAACGTTCTTCTGACTCTGTTGAGTCTTTCAAACTGCAGCTGAAAACGTTGATGTTTAGACCGGCCTATGGGTGATCAGGTCCAATTATTGTTCCTGGTCATAGCAGGATTTTATAAAGTTGTTCATGAACTATTTGTTTATTCCTGTTTTTATTATACTGTATGTTGTATTTTGTTGATGTGAAGCACGTTGTCTGTAAAAAGGAGAAATAAACTTTACTTACTTTAAACTGCCTTTGGGTAATATTTCAACTTTCAGTATCGTCATCAGTCTGTAATAACAAATAAAACACTATGAAGCACTGGTACATTAAAGGAGCAGGTCATAAATGTCTGCAGTCACTATACAGGATCAAGTTACAGTTTTTTCCAATTGCTAACATACTAAAATGACATGCATAGCACAATTATTTAAACTGACACACAGAGAGCAAAACCTCTTCTCAAGTCTCCAAAAGTCTAAACACATTTTCTGCTTTACACATATTTTGCAATTTAAAATGGCACTTTTTAAATGCACTGAACACGGTTCTCTGCATAAGACACAACAATCTGACATAAAGTCACATGTTTGTCATTTCAAAACACTGCCATTCAAAATTACACTACATGAACTAATTGGCCAAACACCTCAATGGTTAATTGTTATCACTTCAACCAGGAAGTAAGCACTATGAAAAGACCACAAGTGAGCAACAACAAGGGAAGAGGTTGCAGAGAGAGGAAGAGTGAGAGGGAGAGGAAGTGAGAGGTAGGGGTAGAGCTGGTAGAGGAAGAGTGAGAGGGAGAGGAAGTGAGAGGTAGGGGTAGAGCTGGTAGAGGAAGAGAGAGAGGTAGGGGTAGAGCTGGTAGAGGAAGAGTGAGAGGTTGGGGTAGAGCTGGTAGAGGAAGAGTGAGAGGGAGGGGTAGAGCTGGTAGAGGAAGAGTGAGAGGTAGAGCTGGTAGAGGAAGAGTGAGAGGGAGGGGTAGAGCTGGTAGAGGAAGAGTTAGAGGTAGGGGTAGAGCTGGTAGAGGAAGAGTGAGAGGTAGGGGTAGAGCTGGTAGAGGAAGAGTGAGAGGTAGGGGTAGAGATGGTAGAGGAAGAGTGAGAGGTAGGGGTAGAGCTGGTAGAGGAAGAGTTAGAGGTAGAGGTAGAGCTGGTAGAGGAAGAGTTAGAGGTAGGGGTAGAGCTGGTAGAGGAAGAGTGAGAGGTAGGGGTAGAGCTGGTAGAGGAAGAGTGAGAGGTAGGGGTAGAGCTGGTAGAGGAAGAGTTAGAGGTAGAGCTGGTAGAGGAAGAGTGAGAGGTAGGGGTAGAGCTGGTAGAGGAAGAGTGAGAGGTAGAGGTAGAGTTGGTAGAGGAAGAGTTAGAAGTAGAGTTGGTAGAGGAAGAGTGAGAGGTAGGGGTAGAGCTGGTAGAGGAAGAGTTAGAGGTAGAGCTGGTAGAGGAAGAGTGAGAGGTAGGGGTAGAGCTGGTAGAGGAAGAGTGAGAGGTAGGGGTAGAGCTGGTAGAGGAAGAGTGAGAGGTAGGGGTAGAGCTGGTAGAGGAAGAGTGAGAGGTAGGGGTAGAGCTGGTAGAGGAAGAGTGTGAGGTAGGGGTAGAGCTGGTAGAGGAAGAGTGAGGGGTAGAGCTGGTAGAGGAAGAGTGTGAGGTAGGGTTAGAGCTGGTAGAGGAAGAGTGTGAGGTAGAGCTGGTAGAGGAAGAGTGAGAGGTAGAGCTGGTAGAGGAAGAGTGAGAGGTAGGGGTAGAGCTGGTAGAGGAAGAGTGTGAGGTAGGGGTAGAGCTGGTAGAGGAAGAGTGAGAGGTAGAGCTGGTAGAGGAAGAGTGTGAGGTAGGGGTAGAGCTGGTAGAGGAAGAGTGAGAGGTAGGGGTAGAGCTGGTAGAGGAAGAGTGAGAGGTAGGGGTAAAGCTGGTAGAGGAAGAGTGAGAGGTAGGGGTAGAGCTGGTAGAGGAAGAGTGAGAGGGAGGGGTAGAGCTGGTAGAGGAAGAGTGAGAGGTAGGGGTAGAGCTGGTAGAGGAAGAGTGAGAGGTAGGGGTAGAGCTGGTAGAGGAAGAGTTAGAGGTAGGGGTAGAGATGGTAGAGGAAGAGTGAGAGGTAGGGGTAGAGCTGGTAGAGGAAGAGTGAGAGGTAGGGGTAGAGCTGGTAGAGGAAGAGTGAGAGGTAGAGCTGGTAGAGGAAGAGTGTGAGGTAGGGGTAGAGCTGGTAGAGGAAGAGTTAGAGGTAGGGGTAGAGCTGGTAGAGGAAGAGTGAGAGGTAGAGGTAGAGCTGGTAGAGGAAGAGTGAGAGGTAGGGGTAGAGCTGGTAGAGGAAGAGTGAGAGGTAGAGGTAGAGCTGGTAGAGGAAGAGTTAGAGGTAGGGGTAGAGCTGGTAGAGGAAGAGTGAGAGGTAGGGGTAGAGCTGGTAGAGGAAGAGTGTGAGGTAGGGGTAGAGCTGGTAGAGGAAGAGTGTGAGGTAGAGCTGGTAGAGGAAGAGTGAGAGGTAGAGCTGGTAGAGGAAGAGTGAGAGGTAGGGGTAGAGCTGGTAGAGGAAGAGTGTGAGGTAGGGGTAGAGCTGGTAGAGGAAGAGTGAGAGGTAGAGCTGGTAGAGGAAGAGTGTGAGGTAGGGGTAGAGCTGGTAGAGGAAGAGTGAGAGGTAGGGGTAGAGCTGGTAGAGGAAGAGTGAGAGGTAGGGGTAAAGCTGGTAGAGGAAGAGTGAGAGGTAGGGGTAGAGCTGGTAGAGGAAGAGTGAGAGGGAGGGGTAGAGCTGGTAGAGGAAGAGTGAGAGGTAGGGGTAGAGCTGGTAGAGGAAGAGTGAGAGGTAGGGGTAGAGCTGGTAGAGGAAGAGTTAGAGGTAGGGGTAGAGATGGTAGAGGAAGAGTGAGAGGTAGGGGTAGAGCTGGTAGAGGAAGAGTGAGAGGTAGGGGTAGAGCTGGTAGAGGAAGAGTGAGAGGTAGAGCTGGTAGAGGAAGAGTGTGAGGTAGGGGTAGAGCTGGTAGAGGAAGAGTTAGAGGTAGGGGTAGAGCTGGTAGAGGAAGAGTGAGAGGTAGAGGTAGAGCTGGTAGAGGAAGAGTGAGAGGTAGGGGTAGAGCTGGTAGAGGAAGAGTGAGAGGTAGAGGTAGAGCTGGTAGAGGAAGAGTGAGAGGTAGAGCTGGTAGAGGAAGAGTGTGAGGTAGGGGTAGAGCTGGTAGAGGAAGAGTTAGAGGTAGGGGTAGAGCTGGTAGAGGAAGAGTGAGAGGTAGAGGTAGAGCTGGTAGAGGAAGAGTGAGAGGTAGGGGTAGAGCTGGTAGAGGAAGAGTTAGAGGTAGGGGTAGAGCTGGTAGAGGAAGAGTGAGAGGTAGAGGTAGAGCTGGTAGAGGAAGAGTGAGAGGTAGGGGTAGAGCTGGTAGAGGAAGAGTGAGAGGTAGGGGTAGAGCTGGTAGAGGAAGAGTGTGAGGTAGGGGTAGAGCTGGTAGAGGAAGAGTGAGAGGTAGAGGTAGAGCTGGTAGAGGAAGAGTTAGAGGTAGGGGTAGAGCTGGTAGAGGAAGAGTGAGAGGTAGGGGTAGAGCTGGTAGAGGAAGAGTGAGAGGTAGGGGTAGAGCTGGTAGAGGAAGAGTTAGAGGTAGAGCTGGTAGAGGAAGAGTGAGAGGTAGGGGTAGAGCTGGTAGAGGAAGAGTGAGAGGTAGAGGTAGAGTTGGTAGAGGAAGAGTTAGAGGTAGAGTTGGTAGAGGAAGAGTGAGAGGTAGGGGTAGAGCTGGTAGAGGAAGAGTTAGAGGTAGAGCTGGTAGAGGAAGAGTGAGAGGTAGGGGTAGAGCTGGTAGAGGAAGAGTGAGAGGTAGGGGTAGAGCTGGTAGAGGAAGAGTGAGAGGTAGGGGTAGAGCTGGTAGAGGAAGAGTGAGAGGTAGGGGTAGAGCTGGTAGAGGAAGAGTGTGAGGTAGGGGTAGAGCTGGTAGAGGGAGAGTGAGGGGTAGAGCTGGTAGAGGAAGAGTGTGAGGTAGGGTTAGAGCTGGTAGAGGAAGAGTGTGAGGTAGAGCTGGTAGAGGAAGAGTGAGAGGTAGAGCTGGTAGAGGAAGAGTGAGAGGTAGGGGTAGAGCTGGTAGAGGAAGAGTGTGAGGTAGGGGTAGAGCTGGTAGAGGAAGAGTGAGAGGTAGAGCTGGTAGAGGAAGAGTGTGAGGTAGGGGTAGAGCTGGTAGAGGAAGAGTGAGAGGTAGGGGTAGAGCTGGTAGAGGAAGAGTGAGAGGTAGGGGTAAAGCTGGTAGAGGAAGAGTGAGAGGTAGGGGTAGAGCTGGTAGAGGAAGAGTGAGAGGGAGGGGTAGAGCTGGTAGAGGAAGAGTGAGAGGTAGGGGTAGAGCTGGTAGAGGAAGAGTGAGAGGTAGGGGTAGAGCTGGTAGAGGAAGAGTGAGAGGTAGGGGTAGAGATGGTAGAGGAAGAGTGAGAGGTAGGGGTAGAGCTGGTAGAGGAAGAGTGAGAGGTAGGGGTAGAGCTGGTAGAGGAAGAGTGAGAGGTAGAGCTGGTAGAGGAAGAGTGTGAGGTAGGGGTAGAGCTGGTAGAGGAAGAGTTAGAGGTAGGGGTAGAGCTGGTAGAGGAAGAGTGAGAGGTAGAGGTAGAGCTGGTAGAGGAAGAGTGAGAGGTAGGGGTAGAGCTGGTAGAGGAAGAGTGAGAGGTAGAGGTAGAGCTGGTAGAGGAAGAGTGAGAGGTAGAGCTGGTAGAGGAAGAGTGTGAGGTAGGGGTAGAGCTGGTAGAGGAAGAGTTAGAGGTAGGGGTGGAGCTGGTAGAGGAAGAGTGAGAGGTAGAGGTAGAGCTGGTAGAGGAAGAGTGAGAGGTAGGGGTAGAGCTGGTAGAGGAAGAGTTAGAGGTAGGGGTAGAGCTGGTAGAGGAAGAGTGAGAGGTAGAGGTAGAGCTGGTAGAGGAAGAGTGAGAGGTAGGGGTAGAGCTGGTAGAGGAAGAGTGAGAGGTAGGGGTAGAGCTGGTAGAGGAAGAGTGTGAGGTAGGGGTAGAGCTGGTAGAGGAAGAGTGAGAGGTAGGGGTAGAGCTGGTAGAGGAAGAGTGAGAGGTAGGGGTAGAGCTGGTAGAGGAAGAGTGAGAGGTAGGGGTAGAGCTGGTAGAGGAGTTCATGGCCAAAGAAGAAAACAACTTTCAAATGAAATCAGAGCAACCTTAGTTGATCATGTCGTGTGTGTGTATCTGCAAATATTTCTGTGCATGTGAACAATCTGAAGAAGTTTCTACAATTCGAACTATTTTAGTATTATGGTAAAGCATATTAAAGATGAGAGTGCTTTTCATTATGCCCAACAGTGTGTAGATGGTTAGACAAAAATCTGGTAATATGAATGAAGTGTGTGCCATTTGGTGCAAACGTTTGATTTTGATAATGTTATATGTAGTTTTGGTTGCAGTGCTTCATTTTGCAGGATGTATGAGGTGTTTTGATGTTTGGGTGTGTGGTTTTGTGAATAGTGTTAAGTATTTTGATAAAACCAGCCTAGTTTGCAAAATTGTGTTTTAGCAATTGGAAAAAACTGTAAATCACAGCACTCATTGGATCATAAATATGTAAATGTTCATATTTTAGCAGAAACAGTCTGAGTTACAAACACACGAGAACAGAACTCCTCAGATGGATAAACAGATTTAAATATGATGATCTGACCTGATTACACAAACGGAAACCGTGACAACTGGTGGTAGAAATATGCATTACATCATGGCCCTCGACATAGCAGACATACCCTCCTCACGTAGGAACTATTAACCCTTACCATGAGAGAAAACAGTCCTACAGTAACTTATTAAGCATCAAAATGACGAGCTCACAGCGGTCAATAACTGAGTGAAGGAAACACATTTATAACGGACATGTCTTCTGTTTTATAGAGTTGTTTACTGTCCTGTTGTTATCGGTGGTCGGCGTGTTCACGATGATG
The DNA here is from genome assembly GCF_963584025.1 of Labrus mixtus. Lineage (NCBI taxonomy): Eukaryota > Metazoa > Chordata > Actinopteri > Labriformes > Labridae > Labrus > Labrus mixtus. Next base: position 752,331 of record NC_083623.1, read on the forward strand.
ACTGATTATAAGGATCTCACTCACCTGTTCACTTTGGTTCGGCTCTGAAAGAGAAAGGAGGTGAGCCTGGGAGGAAATGGTTTCTGTTGACTCCCCACACCACATATCGCAACGTACCGCAGTGTAACCGATCACAACAAACCATATTTCAACACAACGCATCGCAACATACCGGATCATGACGTCATGTATCGCAAGGTCACGAGTCTCAACCTTTCGCAATGTAACGCATTGGCTCAGTTGGTAAAGTCGTTGGCTTTCAACCAGAAGGTCAAGGGTTCAATCCCCCATTGCAGCACCATGTCCGATGTGTCCTTCGGCAAGACACTTAACCCCTTATTGCTTCTGCTGCTTTGTCGGCGGCGTATGAATGGGATTAGTTACTTCTGATGGTCCCACTACAAAGCAGGTAAAGTGACGTAAAAACAAAGCGGACAAAGCTACAGTCCGCTACACGACGCTATAATGAGAATATTTGTCTTTATATCAATGCTATGTGTAGTCCAATGGAATGACAACATCCACAAAAGAGAGGAGAACAATATGGATACATATATCCGATTCAGGGATTGAACCGAAATTCTTTTATAACAGAAATGGATTATGTTGGTTAAGGCAGTTCGTTCAACGGGTCTCAAAGCTATTAAGTACGTTTGAGATAGTCCAGATCACATCAAAAGCCTCCCCTGCCGTGTTGATTAACTCGGCAGACGGCTGTCTTCCTGGGATTGTTTATTCTAAGAGTCGTTTCACACGTATCCAAGTGGTCTAGTTCACCAACGCAGATTAAAGGCTTATTGCAAAAAGGATTGTTTTTATGACGTCCTGTTCTTCACATTCCGATGCAAAGTCTCTTTGAAACAGTTAATCAAATGAATGGCTTTTGTTATCAGTAAACAGGAAGAGTGGGGTTTTCATTTGTGTCCTGTGAGTTTGGGCTCACTTCAGGTCAATACGTTACACTCTTATGAGGGATGATCAATAACAGGATAGAGATGTAAAAATGTCTGAGCCTTTTTGTACAGCGCTGCACACTGTACATTTTTAATACTGTCACATTATAACTTTGAGTCACACGTGCAATAAAAATTCTTCAACACTAGAATCTTAAATTTTCTTCTTTTCAAATAGAAAAATATTCAAACGTGTCAGATGAAATCCCTGTCATGGTACTGAACATAGTTCACATAGTTAGCTAGCCGTCATGCTACAGGCTCGTGCTAGCTAACTTAGCTTGTCAAAATCACACATTCAGAAAATAAAAACAGCAAACAAAGTGATTAAAAACATTATTTAAGACAAGTATAATTTCTCTAGCAGGCTGACTCAACTAGAAATATGAATTTGATATTTTACTCACATCGTCTTGTCCCCTCGAATCTGTCTGTGAGAACCTCCAGCGACCGTTAGAATTTAAACAAGAAGAAAAAAAAGCGCCAATAGCGCTCCGTGAATTCTCGCGATGTTTGCAAAGTGTCTGTTGATTGGCTGAAGAGCTAGTTAGCATGACTGGTTAGCGGCGCTATCCCGGGTTAACATCTTGAGTAAAGCAACAGTTATCCCGGGTTAACATCTTGAGAAAACAATAGTTATCCCGGGTTAACATCTTGAGAAAGCAACAGTTATCCCAGTTTAACATCATGAGAAAGCAACAGTTATCCCGGGCTAACATCTTGAGTAAAGCAACAGTTATCCTGGGTTAACATCTTGAGAAAGCAACAGTTATCCCGGGTTAACATATTGAGAAAGCAACAGTTATCCCGGGATAACATCATGAGTAAAGCGACAGTTATCCCAGGTTAACATCTTGAGAAAGCAACAGTTATCCCGGGTTAACATCATAAGTAAAGCGACAGTTATCCCGGGTTAACATCTTGAGAAAGCAACAGTTATCCCGGTTTAACATCATGAGTAAAGCAACAGTTATCCCGGGTTAACATCATGAGTAAAGCAACAGTTATCCCCGGCTAACATCTTGAGTAAAGCCACAGTTATCCCGGGTTAACATCTTGAGAAAGCAACAGTTATCCCAGGTTAACATCTTGAGAATGCAACAGTTATCCCGGGTTAACGTCTTGAGTAAAGCAACAGTTATCCCGGGTTAACATCTTGAGTAAAGCAACAGTTATCCCGAGTTGACATCATGAGTAAAGCGACAGTTATCCCGGGTTGACATCATGAGTAAAGCAACAGTTATCCCGGGTTAACATCTTGAGTAAAGCGACAGTTATCCCGGGCTAACATCATGAGTAAAGCAACAGTTATCCCGGGTTAACATCATGAGTAAAGCGACAGTTATCCCAGGTTAACATCTTGAGAAAGCAACAGTTATCCCGGGTTAACATCATGAGTAAAGCGACAGTTATCCCGGGTTAACATCTTGAGAAAGCAACAGTTATCCCGGTTTAACATCATGAGTAAAGCAACAGTTATCCCGGGTTAACATCATGAGTAAAGCAACAGTTATCCCGGGCTAACATCTTGAGTAAAGCCACAGTTATCCCGGGTTAACATCTTGAGAAAGCAACAGTTATCCCAGGTTAACATCTTGAGAAAGTAACAGTTATCCCGGGTTAACATCATGAGTAAAGCAACAGTTATCCCGGGTTAACATCATGAGTAAAGCAACAGTTATCCCGGGTTAACATCATGAGTAAAGCGACAGTTATCCCAGGTTAACATCTTGAGAAAGCAACAGTTATCCCGGGTTAACATCATAAGTAAAGCGACAGTTATCCCGGGTTAACATCTTGAGAAAGCAACAGTTATCCCGGTTTAACATCATGAGTAAAGCAACAGTTATCCCGGGTTAACATCATGAGTAAAGCAACAGTTATCCCCGGCTAACATCTTGAGTAAAGCCACAGTTATCCCGGGTTAACATCTTGAGAAAGCAACAGTTATCCCAGGTTAACATCTTGAGAATGCAACAGTTATCCCGGGTTAACATCTTGAGTAAAGCAACAGTTATCCCGGGTTAACATCTTGAGTAAAGCAACAGTTATCCCGGGTTAACTTCATGAGTAAAGCAACAGTTATCCCGGGTTAACATCTTGAGTAAAGCGACAGTTATCCCGGGTTAACATCATGAGTAAAGCAACAGTTATCCCGAGTTGACATCATGAGTAAAGCGACAGTTATCCCGGGTTGACATCATGAGTAAAGCAACAGTTATCCCGGGTTAACATCTTGAGTAAAGCGACAGTTATCCCGGGCTAACATCATGAGTAAAGCAACAGTTATCCCGGGTTAACATCATGAGTAAAGCGACAGTTATCCCGGGTTAACATCTTGAGAAAGCAACAGTTATCCCGGTTTAACATCATGAGTAAAGCAACAGTTATCCCGGGTTAACATCATGAGTAAAGCAACAGTTATCCCGGGCTAACATCTTGAGTAAAGCCACAGTTATCCCGGGTTAACATCTTGAGAAAGCAACAGTTATCCCGGGTTAACATCATGAGTAAAGCAACAGTTATCCCGGGTTAACATCATGAATAAAGCAACAGTTATCCCGGGCTAACATCTTGAGTAAAGCCACAGTTATCCCGGGTTAACATCTTGAGAAAGCAACAGTTATCCCGGGTTAACATCTTGAGAAAGCAACAGTTATCCCGGGTTAACATCATGAGTAAAGCAACAGTTATCCCGGGTTAACATCTTGAGTAAAGCCACAGTTATCCCGGGTTAACATCTTGAGAAAGCAACAGTTATCCCGGGTTAACATCTTGAGTAAAGCGACAGTTATCCCGGGTTAACTTCATGAGTAAAGCAACAGTTATCCCGGGTTAACATCTTGAGAAAGCAACAGTTATCCCGGGTTAACATCTTGAGTAAAGCGACAGTTATCCCGGGTTAACTTCATGAGTAAAGCAACAGTTATCCCGGGTTAACATCTTGAGAAAGCAACAGTTATCCCGGGTTAACATCATGAGTAAAGCGACAGTTGTCCCGGGTTAACATCATGAGTAAAGCGAGTTATCCCGGGTTAACATCATGAGTAAAGCCACAGTTATCCCGGGTTAACATCTTGAGAAAGCAACAGTTATCCCAGGTTAACATCATGAGTAAAGCAACAGTTATCCCGGGTTAACATCTTGAGTAAAGCCACAGTTATCCCGGGTTAACATCTTGAGAAAGCAACAGTTATCCCGGGTTAACATCTTGAGTAAAGCGACAGTTATCCCGGGTTAACTTCATGAGTAAAGCAACAGTTATCCCGGGTTAACATCTTGAGAAAGCAACAGTTATCCCGGGTTAACATCTTGAGTAAAGCGACAGTTATCCCGGGTTAACTTCATGAGTAAAGCAACAGTTATCCCGGGTTAACATCTTGAGTAAAGCGACAGTTATCCCGGGTTAACATCATGAGTAAAGCGACAGTTATCCTGAGTTGACATCATGAGTAAAGCGACAGTTATCCCGGGTTGACATCATGAGTAAAGCGACAGTTATCCCGGGTTGACATCATGAGTAAAGCGACAGTTATCCCGGGTTGACATCATGAGAAAGCAACAGTTATCCCGGGTTGACATCATGAGTAAAGCGTCAGTTATCCCGGGTTAACATCATGAGTAAAGCGACAGTTGTCCCGGGTTAACATCATGAGTAAAGCCACAGTTATCCCGGGTTAACATCATGAGTAAAGCGACAGTTGTCCCGGGTTAACATCATGAGTAAAGCGACAGTTATCCCGGGTTAACATCTTGAGAAAGCAACAGTTATCCCGGGTTAACATCATGAGTAAAGCGACAGTTGTCCCGGGTTAACATCATGAGTAAAGCGAGTTATCCCGGGTTAACATCATGAGTAAAGCCACAGTTATCCCGGGTTAACATCATGAGTAAAGCGACAGTTATCCCGGGTTAACATCTTGAGTAAAGCGACAGTTATCCCGGGTTAACATCATGAGTAAAGCGACAGTTATCCCGAGTTGACATCATGAGTAAAGCGACAGTTATCCCGGGTTGACATCATGAGTAAAGCGACAGTTATCCCGGGTTGACATCATGAGTAAAGCGACAGTTATCCCGGGTTGACATCATGAGAAAGCAACAGTTATCCCGGGTTGACATCATGAGTAAAGCGACAGTTATCCCGGGTTAACATCATGAGTAAAGCGACAGTTGTCCCGGGTTAACATCATGAGTAAAGCGACAGTTATCCCGGGTTAACATCATGAGTAAAGCGACAGTTGTCCCGGGTTAACATCATGAGTAAAGCGACAGTTATCCCGGGTTAACATCTTGAGAAAGCGACAGTTATCCCGGGTTAACATCATGAGTAAAGCGACAGTTATCCCGGGTTAACATCATGAGTAAAGCGACAGTTGTCCCGGGTTAACATCATGAGTAAAGCGACAGTTATCCCGGGTTAACATCATGAGTAAAGCGACAGTTATCCCGGGTTAACATCATGAGTAAAGCGACAGTTATCCCGGGTTAACATCATGAGTAAAGCGACAGTTGTCCCGGGTTAACATCATGAGTAAAGCGACAGTTATCCCGGGTTAACATCATGAGTAAAGCGACAGTTATCCTGGGTTAACATCTTGAGAAAGCAACAGTTATCCCGGGTTAACATCTTGAGAAAGCAACAGTTATCCCGGGTTAACATCTTGAGAAAGCAACAGTTATCCCGGGTCAACAGTTTGTAGGAACAGAACGCACATGCGCATAGATGTGACCTCTGGCCCCGCCCACGTCTCGCGGACGTGTTAGAGGATCGGGGTTCACGCAGAGACAAACTTCCAGTAACTCCTGTCAGGTAAGACCCTTTCATTCAGCCCGTGGTAAGAACCCGCGTTAATCTTTAGTGAGACTTTAAATGGGATTGAACCTGAAACCATCTCCGAACAGTTTACACTAAATGAAAACGTTTTAACTCTGCTATGGAGATGAATCGTTCGTGTCTCTGCTGAATCTCATTGGAAAAACGATTAATTTGAAAACTTCAAGTTTTTTGGAGACTTCTTCCTCTCAGTTTAATAAAACAGAAACACTCACTGAATCCTTCTTGTCCCTGCTGTCATTCGGCATGTCCTCTGTTGGTCACACACTCTCTCTTAGATTTGAATACACTCCTAAAGCTGCTGTGAACACAGGACGCACCGCTGAGTTAGTGTGTGTTTAGTTTATATTAAAACAACAGACTCTTCCGGAAATGAAGCCCTCTTTCATCACACCTTTTCATGCCGAATTCACCGGGATGCTGTTTTTAATTCGACAGTATCTAAAGTTTTGTTGTACTTTGAGTAAATTTGTGCTGAAGTGAAAAACAACTAAAGTCAGTAAGTTTTAAAGGAGGTCTGGTGCTGGGATCAGCAGGGCGGGTCAACCTCTGTGAAGTTAAGACTGCAGAGACAACAATTTTATCTACAGCTAAGACTGTTGAAGAGACACACAGAATATAATATGACAACAAGTTTACCTCAATGAGGATTTCAAAGCTCCTGAAGAATAACTCCATGAAACTAGTAAAGTGGCCCAATCTGCTCAGGAGATCGTTAAAAACATCTCATGATTTCTATATAAATAATATTTATAATGCATACAAATATTTAATATCAGAAGAATTTAATGATACAGTCCTCAGAAGAGGTAGAACAGTTATTGTACCATTATTTAAATTATTGAAACAACATGTCAGCTTTTTAAAGTAATCCCAATTTAAAGAAGACTGACACAGACTACCATAGACTGTGACAGACTACTAAAGACTGTCACAGACTACCATAGACTGTGACAGACTACTAAAGACTGTCACAGTCTACCGTAGACTGTCACAGACTACCATAGACTGACACAGACTACTGTAGACTGTGACAGACTACCGTAGACTGTCACAGACTACCATAGACTGTCACAGACTACTAAAGACTCACAGACTACCATAGACTGACACAGACTACCAAGACTGTCACAGACTGCCATAGACTGACACAGACTACCAAGACTGTCACAGACTGCCATAGACTGACACAGACTACCAAGACTGTCACAGACTGCCATAGACTGTTACAGACTACTAAAGACTGTCACAGATTACCATAGACTGACACAGACTACCAAGACTGTCACAGACTGCCATAGACTGTTACAGACTACCATAGACCAACCTGGAATGTCACAGACTACTATAGATTCCCTTAGACTACCATAGACTGTCACAGACTGTTGCAGACCAACCTAGACTAGCAAAGCCTATCACATACTGTCACAGACTCAGACTAACAGTTAAATATAAACTTGTAGGTGCTGCTGGTCCTCCTCCTGTCTTTGAACACTCCTTGACCCCTTCAGGTCCCCTCGGTGGTGAACTACTCCGGTTTGCGGCGGCGGTTGGAGGACAGCGATCGCTCCTGGATGGAACAGTTCCTGGAGCTGCAGGGTCTAGACCTGCTGATGGAGGCGTTGGAGCGACTGTCAGGTCGCGGCAATGCTCGCATCGCAGACGCTCTGCTGCAGCTCACCTGTGTCTCCTGCATCCGAGCAGTCATGAACTCATCCACAGGACTGGACTTTATCCTGCACCACTCCGGTTACATCAGGACCCTGACCCAGGGTGGGCTCACATTCTTTTGTCTGTCTCGTTCAGTCAGTGTCGTTCTGTCCCGTGTTGTCTCATTCTGCCATCCTAGTCCTAGTCTGTCCAATTTCCCTGTCTTCCTATTGGCTGCTGAGAATCACATCACCTGTCCCTGTGTCCCCAGCTCTGGATACATCCAACGTCATGGTGAAGATGCAGGTGTTTGAGCTGCTGGCTGCTCTCACCCTGTTTGAACCTCAGGGGCACCACCTGGTCCTGGACGCTCTGGACCACTACAGGGTAACAAAACTGTCTCCACACCTATCACCACACCTGTCTCCACGTACTGTATGTCCTCAAACCTGTCACCACACCTGTCTCCACACCTGTCACCACACCTGTCTCCACACCTGTCTCCACGCACTGTATGTCCTCAAACCTGTCACCACACCTGTCTCCACACCTGTCACCACACCTGTCTCCATGTACTGTCTCCACACCTGTCCTCAAACCTGTCTCCACGTACTGTATGTCCTCAAACCTGTCTCCACACCTGTCTCCATGTACTGTCTCCACACCTGTCCTCAAACCTGTCTCCACGTACTGTATGTCCTCAAACCTGTCTCCACACCTGTCACCACACCTGTCTCCACACCTGTCACCACGTACTGTATGTCCTCAAACCTGTCACCACACCTGTCACCACACCTGTCTCCACACCTGTCTCCACACCTTTCACCACACCTGTCTCCATGCACTGTCACCACACCTGTCCTCAAACCTGTCTCCACACCTGTCTCCACGTACTGTATGTCCTCAAACCTGTCTCCACGTACTGTATGTCCTCAAACCTGTCACCACACCTGTCTCCACACCTGTCTCCACGTACTGTATGTCCTCAAACCTGTCACCACACCTGTCTCCACACCTGTCCTCAAACCTGTCTCCACACCTGTCTCCACGTACTGTATGTCCTCAAACCTGTCTCCACACCTGTCACCACACCTGTCTCCACATCTGTCACCACACCTGTCACCACACCTATCTCCACACCTGTCTCCACACCTGTCTCCAAACCTATCACCACACCTATTTCCACACCTATCTCCACACCTGTCTCCACACCTGTCACCACACCTGTCTCCACACCTGTCACCACACCTGTCTCCACGTACTGTATGTCCTAAAACCTGTCTCCACACCTGTCTCCACACCTGCCACCACACCTGTCACTACACCTGTCTCCACACCTGTCTCCACACCTATCTCCACACCTGTCTCCACACCTGTCATCACACCTGTCACTACACCTGTCTCCACACCTGTCACCACACCTGCCACCACACCTGTCACTACACCTGTCTCCACACCTGTCACCACACCTGCCACCACACCTGTCACCACACCTGTCTCCACACCTGTCTCCAAACCTATCACCACACCTATCTCCACACCTGTCTCCACACCTGTCTCCACACCTGTCTCCACACCTGCCACCACACCTGTCACTACACCTGTCTCCACACCTGTCACCACACCTGCCTCCACACCTGTCTCCAAACCTATCACCACACCTATCTCCACACCTGTCACCACACCTGTCTCCACACCTGTCACCACACCTGTCTCCACACCTGTCACCACACCTGTCTCCACACCTGTCACCACACCTGTCTCCACACCTGTCTCCACACCTGCCACCACGCCTGTCACCACACCTGTCTCCACACCTGTCACCACACCTGTCTCCACACCTGTCCACATTCATTTTGACAATGAATGTGTTGGTGTTTGTTTGAACATCCTGTGTTTGGGCTCCAGTCTCTGAAGAAGCAGCAGTATCGCTTCAGTGTGATCATGAACGAGCTTCATGGCACCAATAACACCCCGTACACGGTGACACTGATGAGCGTCGTTAACGTGCTCGTGTTGGGTCAAGACGACCTCAGGAGGCGGGACCAAGTGTGACGGGAGTTTATAGGTACGACAGACCGTCAACGCACCACTGGTATCACTGACAGTACTGACTATAAGACAGATATCAAATATTACTTACCTGATGGGAAAATGAACGGTTTTATAGCTGAGAGAGAAAGAAGACCTGACCAGAGAGAATGTGTTGGATCTCAGTCGTCCAGGTTAGGACTGGAAGAGGAGGAAATGGTAAATGTACTTGAGGAAGATCCCAAAGTCAGTTTTCTGCAAACTGTTCAGTTTTGACTTGATTCTTAATACACAAAGAATATGGATGAACTTTGTGTTCATCACAGAGTATAAGAATCAACGTGTAATATGTGATTGAATATATTTATTTTAAAAAGGTAACAGGATGTTTCTGCAGAGTTCCAGGTGGTTGCCAGCTCATTAAACATGATTGCAATGGTTTTGTTGTTAGTTGTCATGACATTAGTAAGTGGTTTCTGGGTTAATCCCCAAATTCCCAAAAGCCTGCTGCTCCTTCTGGTGGTGAAAACATGGAGGTCATGTTGGATTGAGGGGGTCGAGGGTGTTTTCTGTTTAAGTTAGAGATTGTAGAAAAAGTGAAAGTTTTCAGACTTTCTCTTAAAAACTGTGTTTCAGGACTGCAGCTGCTGGATCAACTTCCCAGACTGAGGTACTGATTTTGACTTTAACAATGAAATTATTCAGCCTGATGGACCGGGTCCTGAATCCAGTAACTTGAAACCTTAAAACCAGTAAATCCACTCAGCTGGTGGGTATTTTCCAAATTCTCAGACAACCATAGTGTGATTTCCACTACAGACTTTGTATATATATTTATGGACGACATGACAGCTCCCACAGGCACCTCTGCAGTGCTCAGGAAGAGAACTGGCACCTCTCTAGCTACCAGACCAATTTCCAGACTTGGTCCGCATCTCTACTTGAACCAGCAACCCTTTGGTTTCTATCCCAGGTCCCTACAGTCTGAGCTACTGCCGCCCTGAAGAAAAGGGAAACTGGAAACTATACTGCCAACACAGCTCCGCCAAAACTACCTCTACCTGGAAAATATCCAGTACCCTCACCCAATTACCTCCACCAAAAACACCCCAACTCAGAATGTCTCCAGCCAAAACATCCCTAATCAAAGCACTTCCATACAAAACACCTCCACTTAAATAAAAGTTGAAACCCTAAAACAGCCACACCTCTGAAAACAACCAAAAAACCTTATACGTCCAACCGCCCCAAAAAAGGATTCTGCATAAAACCTAATCACCAAGATTTAGGTTTCACTTTTTTACAAGGAGGAGTAGATGTATTCTCCATATTTATATAAAGTCAACAATTTCAACACTGATAGCTGAACAATACTTTCACCATCTCATAAAACCCATCTTTACTCAAACTTTATACATAATTTGCATTTTCTACGTTATAAAAAACTTTAACTTGGTAGAGCAGACTGTTGACCCTCGTTCACATCTGGACCAGAAGAAGAAAACTTTGATGTCAAGCCTGTAATAGAGAACCAACTGGCCGGACTGAAGGTATGTCTCTGTCTCCAGGGAGATAGAGGACCAGGACCTGAACGTCCAGTGTGATGCATTTGAGGACTCTCTGACGCAGGACGAGGACGAGATGGAGCGACTGTACGGAGGCATTGATGTGAGCAGCCACCAGCAGGTCTTCAGCTCGCTCTTCACCAAGGTAATACTCTCTTCTGCACCTTTGTGACACCACCTCCCTCCCAACAAAGAACTTCATCTCCACCCGAAACAACCCTCACCGAAAAACTCCAAGATCCAGATACCTCCACCTTATACTTCTCCAACCAGATCACCTCTACTAAAAAAACATCCACCCTCCAAGAAACACCTCCACAAACATGCTAAAAACCTCAACCAAGACAGCATTATCAAAAACATCTCCATGCAATACACATCCATCAAAACAACTCCACCTTAAAAGCCACGTCTGCCCCATCGAAAAGATCTCCATCCAAAGCAACTCAACTGGCACACAGATCCCCTCAACCAAACACATCTCCGTCAGAGACCTCTCATGCTAAATCTACTCCACCAAAAACCCATCCTGCCATTATCACCATTACCCAAAACACATCCTACCATTATCACCATTACCCAAAACACATCCTACCATTATCACCATTACCCAAAACCCATCCTACCATTATCACCATTACCCAAAACCCATCCTACCATTATCACCATTACCCAAAACACATCCTACCATTATCACCATTACCCAAAACCCATCCTACCATTATTACCATTACCCAAAACCCATCCTACCATTATCACCATTACCCAAAACACATCCTACCATTATCACCATTACCCAAAACCCATCCTACCATTATTACCATTACCCAAAACACATCCTACCATTATCACCATTACCCAAAACCCATCCTACCATTATTACCATTACCCAAAACACATCCTACCATTATCACCATTACCCAAAACCCATCCTACCATTATCACCATTACCCAAAACACATCCTACCATTATCACCATTACCCAAAACACATCCTACCATTATCACCATTACCCAAAACCCATCCTACCATTATCACCATTACCCAAAACACATCCTACCATTATTACCATTACCCAAAACCCATTCTAACATCCTACCATTATCACCATTACCCAAAACACATCCTACCATTATCACCATTACCCAAAACCCATCCTACCATTATTACCATTACCCAAAACACATCCTACCATTATCACCATTACCCAAAACCCATCCTACCATTATTACCATTACCCAAAACACATCCTACCATTATCACCATTACCCAAAACCCATCCTACCATTATTACCATTACCCAAAACACATCCTACCATTATCACCATTACCCAAAACCCATCCTACCATTATTACCATTACCCAAAGCACATCCTACCATTATCACCATTACCCAAAACACATCCTACCATTATCACCATTACCCAAAACCCATCCTACCATTATCACCATTACCCAAAACACATCCTACCATTATCACCATTACCCAAAACCCATTCTAACATCCTACCATTATCACCATTACCCAAAACACATCCTACCATTATCACCATTACTCAAAACCCATCCTGCCATTATCACCATTACCCAAAACCCAATGCATACACCTCCATCTAAAACACCTAAAATTTAAACATTTATGTAGAATACCCCCAAATAAAGTAAACGGTAAATTGACTTGAGAGCTTGTATATATTTTTTGGTCTTCTAGACTACTTAAATCACTTTCACACAGCAGGTCAGATTCCCTCAAGTGTCCATCAGTAGAAAAGAATCCCCTTCATACACAGTCACACCTCTAATGTTTTTTTTTTTATTTAACCAGGAAAAAGTCTCATTGAGATTAAAAATCTCTCTTACAAGAGTATCCTGACCAAGACAGACAGCAGCACAATTACAGGGTTCCAGACATAAAACACTTACCAACAATGAACATAAATACAGGAATCACAAACAGAACCATTCATCAGAATCTGTCATAAGTCATCAGCAACAAAGCGATCAAAAAGGGCAATACAAGTTAGCTAAAAAATCTACAGTTAGATATTTCTGCCTCCAGATCATTAAGACGACCTTTAAAAACATTCAAGGAAACCAGCTCACGAAGATTTAAAGTATCTTGCAACCGATTCCAAGAAGAGGGAGCAGCATACTTGAACGCCCTTTTTCCTAATTCGGTACAGGCTTTAGGGATGGTTAGAAGGTGTAAATCCTGCGAGTGAAGATGGTAACTTCCTGTACTTTTTGTAGTATGTAGCTCTGTAGGTAGGATGGAAGCAGACCGAGAATACCCTTGTAAATAACCCAAACGTGTAGCAGCAAGAGCAATTTGGGGTTAGGTATCTTGCCCAAGGACACTTCCACATGTGACATGAAGAGCTGTGGATCGACACATCTGAGCTGAGCCACAACCGCCCAAACTAAAGGTCACAGATCACCTTAAACACTTCTTCCCAAGGACACTCCCCTCGAAACGTGTACATCCAAAACACCTACTAGCACCTTCGATGCTGGAGATTGTTGCATAGAGTAAGTCGCTCTGTCATCTCTCAGTCTAACTGTCACCACCTGTACAGGTGTCCAGCAGACCGTCCTCGGTACAGCTGCTGTCCATCCTTCAGGCTTTGCTGTTGGTGGACCCAGAGGAAGCAGAGGTATGGTCAGCTCTGGAGCGGCTGGCTGACCGGGCATCCCTGCTGTCCCAGGACTGTAAGTCTCTCTACACAATCCCAGAATGAAGTAGGAAGGTATAATTATACAGTCTTAGCTAGTGTCTTGTTAAACTGCTTTATAGTTTAACCCTCATGCAAGAGGGTTAATAATTAACAGGTCTGATCATATAAAGGTTAATCTCTAACAGTCTTATATTTGAGAACCTGTGTTTGCAGCTGACTTAGAGTCTGCAGACTGTCTGCTGGAGAGGCTCCTCCCCCAAAAGTCCCTCTCAGCCAATCGCAGGATCCAAACAATCGACAGGGCAATACAGACTCGACTCCCGGGAAGTCCACTTTGCCAATCTGAGCAACTTGTTGAAGAAGCCTCCTCATGCCGATCTGCCTCACCCACCCCTCCTCTCCATCCTCGCCGATTATACTTACCTGGTACAAGAGCTCCTCCCACTCATCCTACCTTAACTAGAGGGCCATCTCCACCCCTCTTATCTGGTATGGTACCTCAACTCCATCCACCTCCTCCACCCTTACCTGGATTAGCAGGTCCTCCCCCTCCTCCACCCTTACCTGGATTACCAGGTCCTCCTCCTCATCCCTCTTTACCTGGATTACCAGGTCCTCCCCCTCCTCCACCATTACCTGGATTAGCAGGTCCTCCCCCTCATCCCCCTTTACCTGGATTACCAGGTCCTCCCCCTCATCCCCCCTTACCTGGATTACCAGGTCCTCCCCCTCCTCCACCCTTACCTGGATTAGCAGGTCCTCCTCCACCTCCACCCTTACCTGGATTACCAGGTCCTCCACCCTTACCTGGATTAGCAGGTCCTCCCCCTATTCCACCCTTACCTGGATTAGCAGGTCCTCCTCCACCTCCACCCTTACCTGGATTACCGGGTCCTCCACCCTTACCTGGATTACCAGGTCCTCCACCCTTACCACCTCCGGTTGGAGCTCAGGGTTTTGGCAGTATGCATTACAGACCCGCCCCCAGCCCGACCCTCCGTATGAAGAAGCTGAACTGGCAGAAGCTCCCGTCCAGAGCGATGACGGGTCAGTGAGCTTCTAACTTCTTTTTTT